>NC_056731.1:1326245238-1326545238 GCF_019279795.1 Protopterus annectens | reverse complement strand
GCCTTGCTGAGGACCTTATTTCTTTGATCAGGGCCTCTCAACCCCCTCCAGACAAGAGGCCTAGGACTGAACCCCCTGAACCTCTATCTTCAGACTATTCCTCGGATGGCTCTGATTTATCTGACCATCAGGAAGGCCCATATTCACCTTATGAGGATTCTGATGCAGAAGACTCCATTCCTTCTGCTTCTCCTCCTGAAGAATTTTCTTTTGGGGAAACCCTACACTCAATGAGGGAACACTTCCAATGGCAGAGCCAGGATTTTTCAGATTCAAGGAAAAGGCTAAGGACTTTTTTACACTTACCACAGCATAGGCCCTTAGCCATACCTCCTGTACTATCAGTTGTTGATGATGCATATACTGATGCCAGTACTGCCCCTGATTCTCTTCCTCCGGCCCCTGCCAAGCCTGACAGATATTACAGGATCCCGGACTCTCACTATCACTTGTATAAGGCTCATGTTGCAGACCCAGAAACCATTTCTCAGGGCCCTAAAGGTGTTGCAGCTGCCTCTGCCAAAAACCCTCTTCCCTCTGAAAGGGAATCTAGAGCATTAGAGAGATGGGGTAAAAAGGTTTATACATCTGCTACTCTTTCTGCCAGGGCCTTAAACTGTCAATTTCACATGATACAGTACCAGGAATTTTTGTTAGACCAGCTAAATAAAAAACTGTCCTCTCCTGAACCTATAGACCGTAAGTCCCTTCAGGATTTGGTACATAATTCTCAGCAGGTCAGTAATCATTTTTTAAAATGTGGCTATGATGCACTGGAGGCTTCTTTTAGATCAGCTATGACTGGAGCAGTGATTCGAAGGCATGCCTGGTTAAAAGAGCAATCCTTACCAGACCATGTTAAGTCAAAACTCCTAGATGCTCCTATGGAGAAACAAAGTTTGTTTGGCTCCCCTGCACAGGAGGTTCTAAAGAAAGTGGAAGAAAAAGCAAATCTGTCCAAACAGTCAAGGATTTTTTGCAGGTCCAACCTCCGAGGTTTAGCAGAAATTGGCCCTCAAAGAATTGGTCCTTTCCAGACACTCCAGAGCACAGAGAGGCAGAAATAGACGCCCAAGAGGCAGAAGTAAACCAAGAGGTGCCTACAGGGGTCGTCAATGGCAACCTGCCAACCAGAGAAGTGCTGCCACAGCTGAGACTACAACCACTTCCACAGGACAGACACAATGACTTGGCTCTGATTCCGCCTACCAGGGAACAACTGGAAGCACCCTTGGGCGGAAAGCTAGCTTTATTTTCAGAAAACTGGCATTGCATTACAGGAGACAAATGGACTTTACAAACAATAGACAAGGGCTACAGGTTTCACTTCCACACACTACCAAAAAAAAAGAGAGGAATGCCAAACCTTCCACCAAGCCAAAAAACAGAGGCTCTAAAACAAATCATCAGCTTGCTAAGGATGAGAGCAATAGAAAAGGTACCATCTATGGAACAAGGCCAAGGATTTTACTCCAGACTATTCCTTGTACCAAGAAAAGAAAATCAATGGAGACCTATTCTCGACTTGTCCGCACTGAACACATACCTCATTGTTCCAAAATTCAAAATGCTGCCCCTCCAGCAACTTCTTCCCATGTTGGGCAAGGAGTCTTGGCTGGTGACTCTAGATCTCAAGGAGGCATACCTGCATGTCCCTATACGACCAGATTACAGAAGACACCTCAGATTTCTTGCAGGATCAGAGCATTAGTAATTCTCAGCATTGCCCTTTGGCTTGTCTACTGCGCCCAGAGTATTCACGAAATGCCTGGCATCAGTAATTGCTCATTGCAGGCTTCAGGGAATTCAAATTTACCCATACCTGGACGACTGACTAATACAAGCGGACAACAAGACAAAATTAATAAAGGATTTGGCCAATGTCATACAACTGTTGCAAGCCTTGGGATACACAGTCAACATTCAAAAGTCAAGGCTAGTGCCATCCCAAAGGATAACATTTTTGGGTGCAGAACTGGATACAACAACTCAGATGGCTTTTCTCACAGAGGAAAAACAAAAGCAACTACCAGTCTATTTCATGGCATTAACAACACAAACCCAGCTTACTGCAAGGAAAGTCCTGCAAGCCCTGGGCTACATGGCATCCTGCATAATATTGATCCCGCATGCCAGGCTGCATATGAGAAAGTTACAATGGTACCTAAGGAATGTATGGTCTCAACACAAGCACAGTCTAGAAGCCCAGATACCAATCATTCCATGCCTGAAAAGAGAATTCCTGTGGTGGGCTCAGGCCTGTCAGATAAACAGAGGATTGCCTTTCCACAAACCACATCCAAGCCAAACCATCACTACGGACGCCTCAGGCCTAGGCTGGGGGCACACATGGAAGACAAGTGTATACAAGGCCTTTGGTCCCAAGACCAGCTGAATCTACACATAAATCTAAAGGAGATGCTGGCAGTGAAACATGCAATCGAGGCATTCAGACCATTCCTCCAACAAGGACACCTGCTGATAAGGACGGACAATACCACAGTCATGTGGTACATCAACAAACAGGGAGGTACACACTCATACACTCTATGCCGGATGGCAATGGACCTGTGGAATTTGGCCCTGAATCTCAACATTCAACTGCAGGCCAGATTTGTACCAGGAAAAGAAAATTCACTAGCAGACACCCTAAGCAGAACTACCACGGATGCTCACGAATGGATGCTGCATCCAGATATCTTCAAAACCATAACAAAGAAATGGGGAATGCCAGAAATAGACCTGTTCGCCTCCCCACACAACCACCAATTGAAGAAATTCTGCTCAAGAGTATACCACCCACTTGCCTGGAGGGTGGACTCTTTCTTTCAGCTGGAAGAACCTGACAGCATATGCATTTCCACCTCTTCCTCTGATGTACAAAGTACTACTGAAGATCAGAGAGGAACAGCCAAAGGTAATTCTGATAGCTCCAGACTGGCCAAGACAGCATTAGTACCCGCTACTGAGAAGCATGTCTCGGGCACACTCATGGCCTCTACCTCTATGCTCCTTACTTCTAACGCAGAAAAACTACAAGACCCTGCATCCAAACTTGAAAACTCTGCAGCTAACTGCTTGGAATATTGCATAAAACAAAATCAACCAGATTTATCTCAGAGGGTTAAGGACATTATCCTGGAGGCTCGCAGACCCTCCACAAGGAAAACATATTCAGCCAAATGGAAAAGATTCCTCATTTGGAGTGCAGCAAAGGGAGAAAATGTCTCATTGGCAAACATAGCACACATCCTGGAATACTTAGCAGAACTGTTCCACAATGGCCTGTCCTACTCCTCCATTAAGATTCATGCATCAGCAATTTCAGCAGAGTACAACATGGATCCTCCTGTCTTCCCTCATCCTCTACTCAGGCAGTTCTTGAGAGGAATCAAAAACGTAAAGCCTCCAAGGAAACCACCTCTGCCTGCATGGGATCTCAACTTTGTGCTGGAAAAATTAACACTTCCCCCTTTTGAACCAGCAGCAGCAGCAGACTTACAGTTCTTATCTTGGAAAACTGCATTCCTGCTAGCAATCACTTCAGCAAGAAGGGTATCTGAGTTACAGGCATTAATGGCAGTACAGCCTTTCCTTATCTTCCATCAGGATAGAGTGTCTCTGAGAACCAATCCTACTTTTATGCCAAAGGTGGTCTCCAGGGTATCCTTGAACCAAGCTATACATTTACCTACATTCTTCCCCAACCCACAGAACAGGGGGGAAAGACTACTACACACCTTGGATGTGCACAGACAACTACGCTACTATCTGGACAGAACTAAGGCCAGCAGAAAAACTGAACAGCTTCTGGTAGCATATGCAACAGGAGTGCAAGGAAAAGCAATTTCAAAACAGACAATCTCAAAATGGATAGGAAATTGCATTAGATTCTGCTACTCTTTTCATGGAAAGACAACTCCTGAAAATGTCAGGCCTCACTCCACAAGAGCTACAGCCACCACTACAGCTTTCCTATGAGGAGTGGCTACCAAAAACATTTTAGAAGCTGCTACTTGGAGCTCCGTGCATACATTTGCCAAGCATTATAATCTTCCTTTATACTCCAGATCCCGAGCAGGTTTTGCAACTTCTGTTTTGCAAGGGATCTTAACTACACCATCATTATCTTAGTGCCTCCTCCCCCAGTTTGGCTATGGTATTCTACCCATATGTTAGGACTGCAGATGCATCCTTGAAGGACATAGTACAGTTTTGTACCTACCATAAATGTAGATGTCCGATAGGTATGCATCTGCAGTCAGGATTACCCACCCTCCTTCCCCTCTGTGGTATTCCTAGGGTACTTACCCTCTTTTAGCTAGCTGGGGGAATCTATTATGGTGTATTTGTTTGTATGTATATATGTATATATATTTTGCTCTCTACTGTTTGGAATTATCTGCATTTAGCCAAATTTAGCCTTCCTAGAGGGCACCTGGCATCTGGGGCAAGAAACACTGAGGAAAATGGCGTCGGCTGATGCCTTTATACCCCAGCAGCTATGACGTCGGGTGAAGTGCGACATCAGCCGAGGCCAGACCCAGACTTTGGAATCCGGCCGACCGAAGGGCTGCCTGAGGCAGGACAACCCATATGTTAGGACTGCAGATGCATACCTATCGGACATCTACATTTATGGTAGGTACAAAACTGTACTTTTTCACTTGCTGCTATTTAAATGGAATTCAAATGTGATTATATCTGAAGAAATTTGTATTTAATAAACAAAAGCATTAATCCACAGTTTTTGTACCATTTTGCATTTCACTACACGTTTACTGGCAGTTGTACATGATGGTCTCTGTGGCCTGTGGGTTTCTTATTTTTATTGTTTTAAAGCCTTTGACACAGTTTCTCACCAGAAACTTACATGAACTCCTGTCTTAAACTATTCCATTCAGTGGTTCCATGACTAACCTATCACTGTCATCAAGGCATAAAATGTCAAAATGAATTCTGCCTTACACTACCTTTTACACTAGGTGTACCTCAGAGCTCAGTTTTAGGTCCACTGTTACTCGGTGTTTTTGCTAACCAGCTCTGTTCTGCTACTAACCTGGCCACAATCATACAATATGTTAATGACACCACAGTCATCTGTGCAGCCCCCTCCCTGTCTAAATTTCAAGGGAAAAAAACGCTTACTTTCTCTGCAGTAGAATCCTGGATTGCTGACTCTTACTTAATCCTGAATTCTAATCAGACAGAACTAAATATGTTCTCAAATAATAAGCCCTCTGACCACCACTTACCGTACCTCTCAACCGTACAGATTTTCACAGAATGTCCAGATTTTTGCCTCATATTTTTGGTCTGTTTTTCATAAATTTTTTTTTTTTTTTTTTTTTTTTTTTGTAAATCAGTGGCAAATTTTTAAAGATTTGGTCAGGAAATAACAGACATTTTAGTTTCAGACTTTATTTCTTGTTTGTTTTTTCTTTTGGCTTTTCCCGGTTAGGGGTCGCCACAGCGGAACTCCAGTCCTCTAATGATTTGCAGTCAATTTTTATGGTGCTGAGGTGCCAGCCCGATGCCCAACTTTCAAGTAAGACGTGCCCATTCACGCATGTCTTTCGAATGCCACTCGACCGCGGGGAGGACATGCAGACTCCATACAGAAGGCACTCAAGCCAGGAATCTAACGGGAAAACCTCTTGCTGTGAAGCGACAATGCTACCGCTGCACCACTGTGGTTTCAGTTTCAGACTTCATATACTTTAGAAAATTCATGTTAATGCAAAATCTCTTTCTGTCAACTTTCTAGGTTTGTAATATCGATATTTAAAAATTGCAGATATTTTTAGGCCTTTGTCCCGCCATTATTTATGGCTGTGTCCAGATTTGCTTTAGAAGTATGCCACTTACCCTTCCAAATATATTCAGCTAATAACACAAAGATTGAACCAGTATCGCACAGCAAGGTACTTGGCATCACAGTTGTCATGAAGTCTGATAAGCATCTGTCTGTCAACTGTTGAAAGTACTCTCACAACTGGGCTGTCTCTACAGATCTTAAAACCTGTCATTGACTTCACTTGACAGTCTATTGCCAGGACTCATTTGCTGTCTCCCCTCCTCTATGCCTCTGCCATCTTTATCAGCCTGAAGAAAACCGATCTAGCTAAGCTAGACACTTAATATAACAAGGTTGCTACATTTGCTAGCAACTCCCAATACAGATCACATCACTATAATGCCTTAGAACAACTAAACTGGTTGCAATTACCTAACTTTCTTACATTTACCCAACCTGTAGTAGCTCACAACACAGTATATCAACCTGAAAAATGCCCAGCTCTTCAAGACCTACTTAAAACTCTATCTAATAAAAGGCAGCTCAGATCTTCTGACAAGCTTCTGTTAAAAGTCACTAAGGCCAACAGCTTCTGTGGAGATTGTGTCTCTACTACAGTTGTATCTGTAGGAATTTGACCCCCCAACATATACTAACCACTGCTAACCTCCAGAAATTTAAAACACTTCTCAAGTCCCCCTTTTAACTCCTGGTTTTGCTCTTGTCTAAATCTTGACTGAATACTGTTTGTATTTAATCCTTTCCTGAGAAATTCCAGTAACAGATCTTGAATTTACTAAGCTACCCTTAATCTCTTACTCCTACCCTTTTTAACCATTAAGACATATATCTGACTGTTTCTCTAAATTATTATAGTGTTCTTTGTACAGAAGTCTAATGCTGTTTCTCTGTTTGATGTTCTTTATAACGCACTTAAGATTATTGTTATCCAAAGGAGCTAATCATCTCATCATAAGTTTTGTGTTTTTCTTATTACATATGTATTATTTGTAGCTAATGTGATTTTTTTGAATGTCTCAACTTTGTATTTTCTTATGTTATGTATTCTCTGTGGGGTTATTTTTATTGCGTCATCCTTTGATTGTAGTTTCTTCGATTTCTGTAATTAATGGGGTATTCTTCCTGGGCCTCTGCTGAAAATGGGTTTCCCCATCCAGTCTGACTGTCCCAGTAAACGAACATAAAATAAAATTAAAATTAAATAAGTATATAATCCATTGCTCAGAGCTCATTCTGTCCACTTACTCTTCTGTAAATGTTTTCCTATCCTCTTTCTCCAGACTCCTGTTGATCTTCATTTCCCTCCTTAGCCAAAACTGTGCAGATCAGAAACAGTCTACAGCTGTAGGGCTGTGAACCAGACGTGAGATTAGGCTGTGCCCCGAGGTATTGCCCAATATTAATTTGCTATATAGTTCATCATCTTACTACAGGTAGACGGTCTCTGCTTATCGTGCATCAAATGCCCGATTTGCAAATGGTTACAAAAATTTTGCTGTAGCAGTGAAACCAGCTCGTGAAAAAGTTGATTCATTTTGACCCTAATAACTGAAAGTTCCTGCTTTGATTCTGAAACTATAATCCCCCAGACCCTTTTAGAATCTGGGTAGCTCTGATCCAAGAATCCTTTTTGCCAGCATAAGGGTAAGAAGAAAGAAGCTCTGTGTTAGTACATTCTGCTCTTTTGAGGCCCCCCCCCCACCCACTTCTGGATTGGACATATCCGGCACTAATTAGCACTTGGGGCTCAATCTCAAGGTTTGTTCCAAATCAGGGTAGCCTTGGCATAGGTTCATACTAGGCTAACTGCCCTTATGGCCCATTTTAAGCCTAGCCAATTACCCCATATAAGAATCCAACCCTGCACCTTGTGTCTGTAAGCTAAACACCTGAACCGTTATACCAGCCTCTTATATATACAGTATTAACTGTGGTATGCCCAGTCCCTTTTAAATACAGTGGCCCCCATTGGTAATCATTATAGAAGTTCATCTGGTGGCTGGAGAAACCCTATTCAAGACTTGGGTCTGTCACAGAGTTATGCAAAAGGGCTGCACTAGAGACATCATGCCACTTGGGTGGGTGGGGGTTGTTTTGGCAGATAATATCCATTGTTCTGTGGGCAAGACTGACATTTATAACCTTTCCATAAAGGTGACTGTGCAATTAACTTCTATAACTTTGTCCTCTAAAAAAAATAACCAAGACATTTTTTTTCACTTTAAAGTGATCAGACAGAAAATTCCAGGTACTTCATCATTTGTGAAGCCAACAAGATGTTTTCTGGTGCCAAATAGCTCCACTTCTAACTGGACTTATAGAATGTTATGATTTTAAATTGCAGACATATATATTGGAATTGCTTTCTTTTATATTAGGGGTGTTCTGCCTCTGCAGCTGCTGTCAAGCTGATGTGTATCATGATACCATATTTGACCAGAATACTATAGCCATTAGGTGGAGTTGTCCCTGCTTAAAAAAGCATCAGTTTAATAATGGCTCAGAGTCCAAAGTTTGGAAGACTTTGGTTATACTGTTCCAGTTTTCAGTTAGTCAAATATTACATTGTCGAATGTTGTGTGATAACATTTTAAACGCTTTGTATTCCTTTTTCTTAGGTGCCAACAGCATGCTGCAGTGTCTGTTTGAAGAATCCTATGACTGTATTTGTGCCAGAGGAACTAGAGGCAAATCAATTTGTTTTCAAAGGTAGGGTAAGCTGTTTAAAGTATAAAACTCAAACAGTTAGTTGAATATGAAAGCAGTGATCATACAAAGTGGTATAAAATGGTTTGATCTTTTTCTCCCCTTGGAGTGGATGGGTTTGACGTGATTGTTTACTTGCCACGTGATTTGCTTCAGTGGTGAGGATGAGTAGGACAGTTGCACAATGTGACAGGAGCAAAATTAGAGAGATGTCAAAAACAGAAATGCTGGTGTACTTCTACTCTAGCAGTTCTGTAACCCTCTTCTTTGTATTGAAAAAAAAGTGGTGGTTCTTGAATTGTCCATCCCTTTTATTCTAATTAAACATCAGTCACCTTTCATTCCTTTCCTTGAGTATACTTGCCACATAGGACTGGCCTCATGATTTAATTGCACAACTAACTCTGTAACAGTTCAAGTACAGGTTAAGTTGTAGGTATACCTGCTGCTGTGAATTGGAATATTTGGAGGAGACTGTATTAGATGTGTAATAAACGTGATCTGCTGCACATTTTACAACCTGAGTTACAAACTTGAGAGGTTATAGAAGGGAAGAGGAGAAGAGAGATTCTTTCATCATTGCCTGCAGTCTAGCAGTGTTGTTGAGTGAACGTTAAGAGGAGATCACTTTAGCATCTTTAACCTCCCATCCCATAAAGTGAAAACTGAGTGTTCATGAGGATGATGGGAGAACTGTGGGGGGGGGGGCATGATGTTAAGGTCATAGAGGGCATTGTGGTGGGGGAAAGACTTGGCTTAATATAGTTAGGACAGCAGGAGGGAAAGGAAAGTGTTCAGACTGGGCAGAGAAGAGTGTGCAGGATTCTGTACAGAGGAAGACAGAATGGGAAGTGGACAGGATATTAGTGCCCTGTCTAGGAGTTGAGGTAAATGGATTAAAAAGAGGAGGTAGAAAAATGAAAAGGAGAGAGGAACAGCAAAAACGAGTTGGGGGACAGTTGGAACAAGAGGAAAGTGACGAAAGATTGCAGTGGAGGAGAGCTTTTAAGAAGAAAACATGAAGATTAGTAAAAGGGGTGCCATTTATGCCACACAGCAAAAGGCAGTGGACGTGGATGTTTGATTGGCAGTAGTGCATATGCAGTAGAAGAGGCTGCAGGAAGTGATTGTAGAAGAGTGCCCATGAGTGGGACAGGGAAGAGGGTTTTTGCTGATTTGTCATTACTGTGGGGGCTGAGGACTTGAAAAGGGAGATGGGGACACTAGGTTAGAGATGGGAACATTAGGTTAGAAGGGAAAAAGGTGTCCATGTTTAGACTTGGTAAGACTTGAGGTGGTGGTGGTTGTGTACATTGACTCAATAGGCATGACAGGGAGGGAGAAAGTTAGCAGCCAAGCAGGGTCATAGAATTGGCAGAAAGAGACAAATATGTGAAATTTTTTTTTTTTTTTTTTTTTTCGGGGGTGGTTGGGAGGATTGTTTAGCTTTGGACACCAAAGAAAAGGATTGTTGGGGAACCTAAGTAATGGCTGCATGGTGGGCAAAGAAAAAAACATTTTTTTTTTTTTTTTGGAACTGGTAGGTTGATGGGAGGTGATTGCCAGGGCAATCCTTCCTGAGTCAGGTTTGGACTCCGTCTTGTCCTGTAAGAGTCAACAGTTCAGACCTGTGTTAAAAAGTAGAAGTTTCCATGCGTTTTATTCGAGAGAAATTTACACTTGTGTTACTAATGGGAAGAAACTGACATAGAGCAAAGCAGAGAAGCCAACTAGGGTAACTTGAAGACATTTAGTGTAATTACTGTATGGAGCAAAAGTCTCAGAATGTGGGAGAGCTGTGGAAACTGATGCAAGAGTGGGGTGTGGCCATTATGTGTTTTACAAAGAAATGGGACACTGATACTTGGGGGGTGGGAATGATGGGGGGAGTGATGCTCTAGAAGTTGAGGCGTAAAGGAGTCTGCAGGAGAGGATGCGCATCAGCTCTTAAAGAGAACAAGGCAATATTGAAGGTTGATACTCATTAAGCACTGTTGTAGTTAATTTGGGTGAATTAATGCTGATGAATATGCCTGTCCTCTACAAGATGAGAGAATATGGGACAACAGATGGACAGTCGGTGACACCTAATTAGTATAACATGTGCAGATTCATATCTGCACATTAGTGCTTCAGACAGCTACACGGAGACCTTATTAAGCCATAAGAGCAGACATGCATATATCAGTATGATATTCATTAACCGACTGGAGCAGCATGATGGTATTAAATACTGTTGGGCAGTCTCAGATTTGTTTGACCACAGGATCTTTGACTAAGATTAAGAGCCATGTCCAAGTTGAACTGGAGATCATACCAATGATCATTTTGCTGTAATCTTGTAACTAATACCTTGTACATTCACACCAACCTGCCTCCCTGTCCCCCTGAAAGCTGGCCAGTTTTTTGTAACCAGTGGTGAATTATAATGGTGGGAAAGCAGGTGACCATTGCCGGCCAGCTTAACAAAAATTATTCCATTTGTAGAGCTGAGGAATAGTCTCTCTCTCTCTCTTCAGTGGACTGATGTACAGGAGATGGTACAACCAAAGAGTGTGCTGCTTTTGAATTGCACTGGCTGCAGCATTGGGGCTACAGCAGTGGTTTACCTCATTATTCAGACTACTTGACTGTGTGTACTCATAGAACTAGACATTGACTGAACTGTCATGGCTGCAGAGGTGTGTGTGTGTGTGTGTGTGTGTGTGTGTGTGTGTGTGTGTGTGTGTGGCCGGCTAGATGGTACAGTAGTGAATAATGGTGCCAGCCATTACATTAAAGCACATAAGTTTGCATTACGAGCACTCTCTGGTTAGGTGAATTTACTCAGTCACACACTAGGCAAATAAGAGTTAAGTAACAAGCAGATGGAGGCAGAAAGAATCAAACCCTGCATGTTTGATTACAGGAAGCTGCTCATTAAGACATTGGAGCACTGTCTTCTGCGCTAACTGCTAGACATTCACATGCTGCTTTTTCTTATAAATCACTGAAGGTTAAATGTCACTGAAGTTTAGTCTCATTGCCAGTCAGAATTCTGTGTGATATTAAGGCACTACTTCATGTAGTCAAAAGCATAGAGTTTGATCCTTTTCATGTCTTGTTTGCCTACTGTGACTGAACAAGCTGTAAGTAATGGTTATGTGTGTGTTTGTGTGTCTGTATATTATTTAGTGTGAATAAACTGTACAGCATGAAGTCTGTGTTTAAAGTTTAAAATTTTAACTAATGAATATTTTTTTTATTTAGTTTATTTTTTACAGGGGCACATGTGAAATGTACTGTTTGGTCTACAACATTTTGTTTCACACTTGATAGCTATGAGTAAGGCTATGAGCTGTTAAATAACTGCAGCTTGTAGTACAGGGTTTGATTCACTCAGCCTTCGTTTGCCATCTGTACGACTCTGACCAAGTTGCTTCATCAGACAGTACTCCTGGGCTGCTTCTGAAAAGGGACACTTGTGCGCAGTGGACTGTCCCAGGCTGACCGTGAATACTTTGTATATTTGTATATTGAATTTCTGCACCGTTTGTGTAGACCCTAGTTAGTGCTTTAATGTGTGCTACTTGATTATGAATCCCAGCATGTCTCTTGTAGTTCACTGGGCTGCCAGATCTATTCTCACTCAATGTGAGTTTCAAGGAAAGAGAAGATTAGTGTTTCTTGTGCCAATTTTCAATGTGAGAGTGGTTTGTTTCGAAAAAGGCCATCAGTGTTCATTGTAAAATATATGAAATAAAATTTTAAATGAAGTACAACTCTCTGTAATTGTAAATGTAAAGAAAAAATAGTATGCACATTGAAAGGTCTGAATGATATCTTATGGTAATTGGAGAGCGCCAAATAATGAGATACTAGTATGGCTGTTAGGGGCATGTTCATTTCCTTACATAGGCCCCATTTGACCATGATCTGGCTTTCTTGACTCTATAGGTGTGTGCCGCAACATTATGTCATTATGTGCCATTCAGGTAGGCTAGTCCTGTGATGAGTGATTTCAGTGGGGATAGCAGTTCTTGACAGGGAACGTAAAGGGTGGTCAAAAAAACATGTAGGTGTCTTGCAAGCGTATAAACTCCACCCCTCCAAAAAACAGTATGCTGTATGTGGTAGTATTTTAGATTTTTGCAGCAGCTTTTGTTCAGCAACCCACATTTTTATTGTCTGTAATTGTTTTGCTTTATTCATTGCACTGGAGAATGAAATAATTCATTACTAGACATTCATTGTATAATATAGTCTAAGCACATTGCATTTTAGTAACATGTTTTTGCATTACCTTCTTTACTGCGTCAAGCAAATGTCAAGGGGTTGCCATTTACTACTGTTTTGTGATGTAAGTGAAAAACGTAATGGCATACATAAGATCAGGCCAAGCTTTTTTTCAATACCCTAGCCCAGTCAAATGACTAGTGCAGTGTTTATAGTATGATTTGTTACTTCATAGCAATGCCAGCTGAAGTTTTCTGTTTTTTTTTCCCTCTCTTGCCCCTGTCCCAAATGGTAGTCAACTTGTGCTCAGTGAGGCAGAGATTTGAGTAATCGACAGCATGCCATGTATAAGTGCAGCATTAGTTGAATGGCAAGCAGGTTCCATGGTGACAGGTTATGGATACAGAAGCATCTCTCTAATCGACTGAATTGTTTCTGTGATGTTTGTGTTCATGTGTTTCAGAGCTGGGTGCCCAGCTTTGTTGTTAAAAGTGGGAATTATAACAGCTGTTTTTTTTTTTTTTTGAGAACCGGATGAGGGATTTTTGCATAAAAACAGGGCATCCAAGTCAGGCAAATTGGAATGAGTGAGACCTATGTTCATGAGCCACTCCAGGATATCGGGCTTGTTCATGTCAGGGTAGCAGGATGGTAAGCTGCCGGACAGAATAAAGGGGGTATTCTTAAAGGAGGATTTAAAAATGAGAAATAGACCGGCAGACATTTGGATGCTGCTCTAACCAAGGCAGAGAAGCGTCAGAGATGTCTGTGTGAATGGCAGTTAATGGTTTGTATATGTTTGCTGAGCGGTATCATGATTATATTAAAAAAAAAATAAACAAGTAAAAGACAAGTGATTGTCTATGTTGCGGAGTATAGATTATGCCAAGCTGAGGGACGAGAAAAATGATTTACAGTTTTCATAGATGTTCTGTTCCATGTCAGTGTTCTCCTCAAGCTCTGTTTCTCTTACAGGATCCCATACAGCCCTTCCTCTTCCTCCTCTTCATTATTAACAGGGGATTCAGATTCTGTTTCTGGTTGGGGAGTAAGATATATTTTCCTCCATTGATCACCTGTAATATTTCTAATTGTTTACTCATTGCTGTATTTAATTTTTATATAGTACTGTTTTTTTCACGTTTAATAATGTATACTGCGGTGGTGGTGCTGTGGTAGCGTTGTCTCCTCACAGTTAGATGTTGCCCGTTCGATTCTCAGAGCGTCTTCTGTGTGTCGACATGCGTGAATGGGCGTTCCTTCGTTGAAGGTTGTGCATTAGGCCCGTTAAGCCAGCATGTAAAAATCTACTGCAATCATTAGCGGACCGGAGTTCTGCTGTGGCGACCCCTAACCGGAAAAGCCGAAAGACGCTAATAATGTATATTCGAAAGTTATTATTCTTTTCTGGTCTTAACACTTCTGTTCTGGCCTCCATTATAACGTCTACCATCTGTAGCTTAACAAATTTGTTATCTAGCTTCCACATATCTTTCCTCAGCTTCATGTATCTGCAAATTGATCTGAATACAGTAACTGCACAATTTATCTAGCTTAATCCAAAACGTCTTCTCCTTTTATCGTTTGATTTCAAAATACAAACATTTTTGTTCTTTTTCCAAATGGTTACTGTATTTTCCTTTTCTTTTTTTTTTTCTGTTTTTTACGTAGTATAGCCCATTGGTGTTACCCTATTTTTTTCCAAGGTCTAGCATTCTCTAAGGACTTTATTTTTTTATACATATAATGCTTCTAGTACTTTCATAAATTTGCCCAAATACCCATGTGTGATGATCGTATTGCCTCATTGGGCTGTATACCTATCATGTCCTTCCAAAGCACCTAAGATATACATCTGTTTCGTAAAGTAGACGGTAATGCAAGGTATGAGGTAACTGGTTTCATTCTTAAGATTTCTAAGATAGTGAAAATAAACTATGCCATTAGTTAACTCCTTATCTCAGATTGTACTGTACACCGTTAACTTATGTTGTAGTGTTCTCTCCAATATGATTAAACATTACTCCTTAAACAGCAGACTGCTATAGAATATTTTTTATTAAGCATGTAAATCCATTTATTTCAGAGGTGAGTTACTCAAGATAAGTTAAATTTAAGGACTGAATGACACAAAGCTACTTGTATTCTGTCAATGTATAGAATGGCTGTGTCACCAACTGGTAGCAAAATAACAAGTGCACCATATGTAAGGATTGCACAGTATGCAAAAATGAAAAATGTGGTATGCTCTATTAAGAAAGAGTTCTGGAACGGATGTGTAGATCTGGCTATAAAAGTCTGTGTAAATAAGTCAGGGATGGATTAATTTGGGCTGTAGCTAGGGTCTTGATGAATAATGAAACCCAAAACTTTTGAAGGCAGGTGTGGCTACATAGGAATGTGAGTCTTATTAAGGTAAAAGAATGGATTAAAAGTGAGGAGACTCACAGAAGGTGGAGCAAAGGTATAAGTTGAAATGGTGCTAGCCCTAGCCGAGGGTATTAAAAGGCTGATGTTCCACTTCATTTCTAAATTTACCTTAGTAAAGAATGGAATGGAATGGGGGATCTCGGAAAATGGCTAACCAGCAAGAACATTAATGAATGCATTGTTCTTGTCTGCACAAAGGAAAATGAAGGCAAGAAGCAATGACTGTACATGTATACCAGTAAAGTATGGGAGGAGCTGGAAAGGGAACTTGTCTATTCTGGGAGGAGGAGAAAATACCTGTAACCAGAGTTGCCCCTAGGTCCTTAAGAATCTGCCCACTGTGCTGACATTTTCGGAAAATTACTGGCCAGCATATACATTCTGAAAGACTTCATGGCCACAAGTATAATGTCTTTATACAATGCAGAGGGAGTAGGAGAAACCTAGATAGCTACAGTCTATTTAACCTGACGTTAGTGTTTGAGAAGTCCCATAGAAAATCCTGAGGGATTGTTTGGTTACTTTTCATTGTAGAGTAATTAACCTTGATTGAAGGCCTTTGAATTTCAGGTGATGTTATTTGAACACAATCTGTTTATTTGAGACGGAGGTCCATCTTTGCTAACCAGGACAGAAGACTTTGGTGATTTGGCAGTATAAACTTTCACAGGACACTGTCTTTCCCCTCTACCAAACAAGCCTTGCAAAGGAGCATTCTGTCCATACTCCTTTTGCTGAGATAGAGCTTGTATCTGAGAAATAGCCTGACGAGATGTCAGTAGATATTAAGATTTTTCATAGCAAAATGAAAAAGAAAAGGCTTTTTGCTCATTCTCTTCTGTTTTTCCTGTCTTTGTACACATTTGCTTATCAGCCATTTCTGCCTCCGTTTTCCTTTTCTTTTTCCTTTTTCTGGTGTGTTGAGATGTGTGATTTTGTGCATGGGCAGACACAGGCCCTGTTATGCAGTGTAGTGCTAGTATCTCATTCAATTACATGTGCATTTCAGAAACATTTTTCTCAAAATTACTTCGTTAACTTAATTGTGCTGCAAGCCTAGTAATATCTCAGTAAAATCTGTGGTTGCCATTGAGATGCTCATTATGCTTGTTCAGCTGTGAGCCCTGTAATAGTGCAGCCAAGGTCCGTGATCATTTGTCATATCAGTAACCACTTTTTCCTATTTTCTACAAGGTGTTATTTCAACTGTTGCCATCTTTCTTCATTTCAGTGCCTCTTTCTTGCCTTCTTAGACTGTCATACTGGACAGTCACAAGTCTTATGTCATGCAGTCCATCCATCTCTTTGCTGGATGTCCTTGTTTAGTCTTGCCTTGTATGTCCAGATTGTATTCTGGTCACACGTAAGAACCACTGCAGTGTTTTCTTTTTGACCTTCTGTGCAGTTGCAGCTGTGTGGGCGTCTGCTCTGATGTCTTCATTTTTTTATCTCTCCCACATTGTGCATCCCACATTGTGCATCCTGTCACCCACCTCAGACACTTATCTTCATCACCTCTAGCTTCAACTGCTGTGCTTTCACTGCCCAGGTATCTGTATCACACTGCAATACTAGTTGCACCAGTGTTTTTATACATCTCCTGTTTCCGCTTCTTTGACGTGATTCTGTCATTCACTACCCAAGATACTTTGTGTGTCAGATGGTGGCAGCACTTCTGATTCTGTCTCTTCAGCCAGGCTTCCTGTCCCCTCAGCCCCCCAATACTTGAAACTGTTAACCTGTTCTACTGTTTTCCCTTTCTGTCTCCGTTCTCGGCTTCTTTTGCCTCCCCCATTTGCTGCCATTGCAACTCTCATCTTTGTTTCATCCCAATTGCCTTCAGTTTTTGCTTTCCATTCCTTTATCATTTTCTGAAGTTCTTGATCAGAGCTTACCTGTAATGCCATATCATCTTCATACAGTAGCTTTGTTGATCCCTCCCCTCCAACCTATTTCCTGATGTCATCACTCACCAGTATGAATAGCAGTGGGCTCAGATGTGAACCCTAATACTCATTCAGTCCCACTGGGAATCTGTGCGAGTCCTCTGTCTGTACTTGTATCATTGAGTCCTTGTACATGACATGCACTAATTCCCCCAATGTTTCATGGGCTTTAAGTCAGCTTTCTTGGGACCTAGTCAAATGCTTTCTCCAAGTCTAGGCATGCCTAATTGAGCTTTTTCCTCATCTCTAGCTTCTTCTGAAATATCTGTTTCACTACAAACATTGTGTCAGTTGTGCTGCATGTTGACCCCATAATCCCATCTGCTCATCTCCCACCTTACTTTGATAAGCTAATATGTAAAGTAGTACAATCACCCACTCCAGAATTTTCATGCAGTGTGATAGGATTTTGATACCTCTGTAGTGCTCTTAGTTGTGAATGCCTGCTTTGTTCTTGTACACTGACATGAGAATGCCTTATTGTCCAGTTATCTGGGATATACTTCTTCCTCCATACTGCTGTGAGTACCCTCTGGAGATGTTTCTTCCATTAATTACCAAATATTGTGATCATATCTGCTCTGACCTTATCTGAGCCTGCTGGTTTCTCCAACTTTATTTTCCTTATTGCTATTCTTGTAGGTTGAGTTGCTCTTCTCCTTTCATTGTAGGCTGTCTGGGGCAGTACAACTTCTATGGGGTCTTCATTCAGAAGTTCCTAGAAGGACTCCTTCCATCGGCCTTTGATGTCCTGTGGACTGGTGAGTAGGTTGTTGCTGGCATCCCTTGGGGGAGTTACAGTATGTATCTTTCTATCTTCCCTTGCAACCTCATAAGAGTTTTTGTGCCATATGCTGAGTCACCCTCCAGAAACTGGTAAGAGTGTCTCTGATGTCTTGTTGTTTGGTATTGCAGCTGCTCTCTTAGCCTGTATTAGCCAACCAGTATTCCTTCTTAACATGGTCCATCTTTTCTGTGTCTCACTTTTTCTTGCACGTCTTTCTTTCGGTGTCTTCTTGGACTCCTGCTTTCCACCACTGGCTTTCTTGATGTACCTTATTCCCATACCTGGCTTGACTTGTATGACTGTTCTATAGTCCTCTCACATGCTGATTTGAGGAGGTGCTATTCTTCCTTTGGTGTTAGTCCTCTGAGTATTTCCTTTTTTCAATACAGATAATAGCGGAGTGAGCCTTTATTAATTTATCAGTGATTAGACTAGTATGTCTAAACTGATTTATTTGACAGAAACACAGAAAGCCCTGGAACATGAGATTTCAAATTCAAAAGTGAAACTGCAAACGAACATAATTTAAAATGGAAGTAAGGGATTTCTTCAGAAAACTAATCCTTGGCTATAACCCTGGACAAAGAGAGCAGGCAGTTTGAACAAGCTCTTAACAACAAAGAGTGTGTGTGTGTGTGTGTGTGTGTGTGTGTGTGTGTGTGTGTGTGTGTGTGTGTGTGTGTGTGTGTGTGTGTGTGTGTGTGTGTGTGTGCGTGCGCTGTTGAATAAATTTTTCCCTCTGCAGTACCATTTTTAGTTGTTTCTGGTTACTCGAGGTTCGGGTATAACTAATCCTTGGCTATAACCCTGGACAAAGAGAGCAGGCAGTTTGAACAAGCTCTTAACAACAAAGAGTGTGTGTGTGCGTGTGTGTGTGTGTGTGCTGTTGAATAAATTTTTCCCTCTGCAGTACCATTTTTAGTTGTTTCTGGTTACTCGAGGTTCGGGTATGCGGGTAATGTTTTCCTTCTCCTGTTTTATTTATTTTTTGGTTACTGGTATTTTCTTGAACTCCTGCTTTCTCTTCAGTCAACTTCTAGATCATTAGCTTAGTCTGGATGTTTGCTGTGAAATGCCTGTTTCACTGAGGATGACTACATCGCTGATTTTTACTCCAGTGCCCTTTCCTTATTCGGAGGGGGTCTACTTGAGTTATATGTTGGTCTTTCTCATCTCTGTTGTGATTGCCTATCTTGCTGACTCATTGGTCAACATCAATTACTAGACAGAAGTCTAGAATGGCTTCTCTTACTTTATTCCTGTGGCCTCACCCTTGTGGACCCAGGCAGTCCTTGTATCCTGTTCTCTTTGAATGTCAGAATGGATTTATTTTCTTTGTGTTGGGGGATAGGTTGCTCAGCATCAACCTACAGACAGGGGAATTGATGACACATGGAATGTCAAAAGGCATCTCGGAACAGATAGGGCACAGGTCTGTCTGTTAGCCACCAGATGAATTGCTGAATGACTGGGAGTGAGTAACCAAGATGAGTAATAACATAGAAGAGAATAGGTTTGAAGGTATGCCCTTTGTTGCAGGAATTCATTTGATGTACATGGAAGGGGTGGGTGGGGATCGCTGTACCTGCTAAATGGTTCAAGTTGAGGATGTGTTCCATGGTATAGACTGTGTGGTGTAGCCTCTTTGGTAACAGGCTTGTATAGACAGATAGAAAGGTGCTGTGTGGGCATAGCTTGTGAAAGAACAGTATAGCAGGCATGCCACTTGTATCCATAGATATTCTTCGTGTTTCACTGTTGCAGTCATCACATTTGGGTTATCCCTGCCAGGGTAGCCCTTGGCCGGCCCGAATACCAGAGACTTAGTATTTCTGCGTCGGTTGCTGTCGTTTGAGGAATAACTTCAGGTCGTCAGTAGTATAAAGTAAGGCAGCCGACTCCATTACATCAGTCTTTCTTGCCATGGAGTCCGAAGCAGAAACAGTTTGCACGTGTTCCAGTCAGCCGCTACCTGAGTTTTCATCTCCGAATTGAAGTCTTCTAAAGCTAAGTACCTCGTTGGGGATCCTTTTTTCTTGCACTAACCGATGTCAGAAAAAGTTAACAATTGTCTTGCCTGTGGAAAGCAGATACCCCACTGAGACTTCCACTCTTGTTTTGGCCCAGACCACGACGTCCCCTGTTGTTACTTCTGTGGTTTGTTCAGTGTCAGAACTGTCTGTCATCGGGCCCTTATTGTAGCCAGATATTTTCATTTACAGTCTTTGAATTCTGATATGGCTTCAGTAAGCCATCCGACAGCAGATCTTCCAAAAAAATGTAAAGATAAAGATGGAGACAGACCGCACAGATCCAAACCTTCCGACAATGCCTCCATTAAGCTAGTCGTCAGTCCTCCGGTACTCCGTGAGGTGTTTTTGCAGCCCCTGATGCCAGCTTCAGTTGACTCGCAGGCCACTACCAAGACCCTTTCGGAGTCCGGTATGCCACAAAACTGTTCTTCGACTAAGGATCCTGCAGTCGTCTCTACCTTGGATGGGTCTGGAGCCGCTGAGCAGGCACCGGCTTCCGAGGAAGTCCTTCACACTATCGAATCTCGGCACTACCGGACATGTTCTTTCACGACTACCGTTCTTTCAAAAATGACTGAGGTTTCTTACGCCCAGGCTTCGAACCACACCCAAGAAACCGACCCACGCTCAGGCACCTGCTACCTTGCCTCAGACTCAAATGCTTAAAATGGCGGAAGACGTTATCATGCTGATCAGGGGAAACCAAGCTACACACTCAAAAAGGAAGAGATCTGTCCCCTGTAGTTTTGTCTGAACAAGAATCAGATGAATCTGATGCATCTGACTATGAAGACGTGCAACCCCTCTCCACGTATGAGGATTCTGATGCAGAGGACTCCATTACTTCAGCCTCTCCCCCCAGAGGATTTTTCCATTGGGGAAACTCTGCATACTTTAAGGGAGCATTTCTGCATACTTTAAGGGAGCATTTCCAATGGGAAAGTCAGGACTTCCCTCAGTCTAAAAAGTGACTCTGGGAATTCTTAGATCTTCCGCAGCACAGTCTCTTGGTCATCCCCCCTAGTCCTGGATGTTGTGGATGAGGTTTTCCTTGAATCCAGCTTGACTCCTGGCACCCTACCTCCTGCTCCCAGAAAATCAGACAGGTACTATAGAGTCCCTGCCTCACGCAAATATCTAACAGCTGACCCTGAGGTCTTTTCTCAAGGGCCAAAAGGGATTAAAGCAACCTCTGCTAAGAATCCCCCCACCCCCTCAGACAGGGATTCCCGAGCTTTGGACAGATGGGGTAAAAAAGTATAGACCTCAGCTACTCTTGCTATCAGGGCACTAAATTGTCGGTTTCACATGCTGAAATTTCAGCAACATACCTTTGAACTCCTTAAACAAAAAATGTCTTCCTTTCCTGCTTGAGCAGAATCCAAAGATTTGCAAGACTTAATTTATTCTGCTAGCTAAGTAACTAAACGCACTTTGCACTGTGGTTTTGGTGACCTAGAAACTTCTTGCAGGGCAGCAGTCGCTGGATCTGTCAGTAGAAGATGTGCATTGCTTAAGGAACAACCCCTGCCTGACCATGTCCAATCTAAATTATTGGCTGCCCCCTTGCACAAAGACAACTTATTTGGCACTAAGGTAGAAGAGGCCTTAAAAAAAAAAAGATGGAAGAAAAAGCAAAATCTAAATCTATGCAAAAGCAAAATCTAAATCTATGCAAACAGTTAAGGATTTCTTAAAAGTCCAGCCCCCTAGGGTTAGCAGGCATTGTCCCTCCAAGCACTGGTCCTTTCCTGCTCAAAGTAAACCAGCCCAGCCTAGGCCCCGTGGACCCCCCCCCCCAGACAGCATCCCCAAGGGAGTGCAGAGATCTAAGCAGTGGTCTACCTCCACATCTAAACCAGGGAGTTCTAAGCCACACCCTTATGGTAAGAACTCACAATAACTCTCCTCCTCCACCTCCCTCCCACTGCCCACCCTCACTTACCCTAGGAGGAAAGCACCTGGGCCACCATAACCAAGGACCAATGGAGTTGTGAACATTGTGTCTCAGGAGTACAAATTTTCCTTCCAACCCCAAAAGGGTTCCCAGATCTACCACAAAGTCAGTGGTCAGAGGCTCAAAATCATATCCTTTCCCTGCTCTCCGAGAGCAGTAGAGCTAAAATATCTCTCCTGGAAGACAGCATTCCTTCTGGCCATCACCTCAGCCAGAAGCGTCTCTGAGCTGCAAGCACTCATGGCTGTGGAACCCTTCATCATCTTCCATGCAGACAGGGTGTCCCTCAGAACTAACCCATCCTTCATGCCCAAGGTGATGTCCAGAGTGGCTGTCAACCAATCCGTTCATTTGCCCACCTTCTTTCCTAATCCCCAGAACAAGGGGGAAAGGATTCTTCACTCTCTAGATGTGCAGAGACTGCTCAGATTCTATCTGGACAGGACTAAATCCCTCAAAGTCTGATCCATTTGCTGGCTAGCTTTGCTACAGGGGCAGAATACAAAGCAATCTCCAAGCAAACCATTTCCAAATTGCTAGCACACTGCATCCATTTCTGCTACAAACAGCATGGAAACTCTCTCCCCAAGGGGGTCATGACACGCTCCACCAGAGCAGCCTCCACCTCTGCAACTTTCCTAAGAAGAATCCCCACCAGTGACGTCCTGGAGGCTGCCACATGGACATCTATTCACAAGCATTACCACCTGCCTCTCTTCTCCAAATTCAGGTCAGGATTTGCCTCTGCAGTCTTTCAGGGCATGCTAGCCAGCCCCTAGTTTCCTTGACTGCCTCCATCCACTTCAGCTTTGGGAATCTACCCAAATGTGATGACTGCAACAGTGAAACACGAAGAAAATATTGCAGTTGTGTACACTTACAATAAATGTAGATGTTGGAGTGTATTCGCTGTTGCAATCTTGGCTTCCCTCCCTCTATCCCCCTCTTTCTTTCCTTACAAGGGCCATATTTGTATTTATTTTCCACTGGGGAGGTTCTTCCACCAGAACCTGGCTGCCTACTTTAGGGGCTCCTGACAGGTTGGGGCAAGAAAAACTGATGTAATGGCGTCTGCTGCCTTACTTTATTCTACTGACGACCTGACGTCAGTCATCAGGCGTCCGCAACTGACGCAGAAATACCAAGTCTCTGGAATTCGGGCCGGCCAAGAGCTGCCCTGGCAGGGATAACCCAAATGTGATGACTGCAACAGTGAATACACTCTTAACATCTACATTTATGGTAAGTGTACATAACTGTACTTTGCTGCTTGGGAGGTACAGTGGTACATCTGCTAGTAGAAATATTTGTGCCCATTCACTGAACATATGTGAACATCCCTGTGTACAGGAATATAAATTGCACCAAAACAGCATCAGTGATTTGAATATTCTTTCCAACAGAGGTAGAGGTGTTACTGCAGGTTCTGCATTTGCATGGAGGATTGTTGTATGATTCTGCATGCCTGTATGTAAGCTTGTGTCATTGTACAGCAGGGAATGCTCAAAACTAGAGGTTCTGTGGTCAAAGGGTAGTGTCACAACCCTGTCTGGGGCCAGTGAGAGGGCAGTGATACTTGTTATCCACCTGGATGTAGAAGCTGGACTGGTCTGCAGTATCGCATGTCTCTTTGGGGCTGCACCAGGTTGGTGTTGCCTTTTAAAGCACTAGCGAGGTCTGGTGGCACAGCAGAGCCCTAAGCTTTCTGGTAGAAGACATTGCCTTGTATTTCCCACTGGCATGTCTGGGATGCAAGCACAGCATCAGTATATGCCACAAATGTCTTTGTTTCATGTGTGTGTGTGTGTGTGTGTGTGTGTGTGTGTGTGTGTGTGTGTGTGTGTGTGTGTGTGTGTGTGTGTTCTGCATTGCTGTCATAGCACTAGGGTGTGGGGTTGTCGCATATTTTCAGTTGTACATATGGGAGTTTATCTGTCTGCCTTAACTGCAGAGTCATGGAGTCAGCCTTAAACAAGCTGGATTTGCCTGATGTCAGCATAGCATTAGAGTTTGATGATAATGGTGTCCTACTCTTGGTACAGTCCAGTAGCACAATGCTGTTGACAGCTCAGATTTTTTTGGGGGACACCCTACCACCTATATTCATTGCTGTAGCTGTGTTGCCCATGTGCTTCTCCAGTGAGTATGCAAAGTCAGGCCATGCTTGGCAGCCTAACAATGGTGCACAGTTGTCACATGCTCACATTATAGCAATGGGCAAATGTTCTTAGTGTTTCACTGTTGCAGTTGTCACACTTGGGTTATCCTGCCAGGGATAGCCTTCAGTCGACTCAGATACCAGAGACTTCATATTTTTGCATCGGTTGCTGTCAGTCCAGGACTGACTTCAGGTTGTTAGTGGTATAAAATCAGGCAGCCGACGCTATTACATCAGCCTTTCTTGTCGATGAGCTAGAAGCAGGAGCAGTTCGCATGAGTGCCAGTCGGCCGCTACCCGAGTTTCGTTTCCGAACTGAAGTTGAAGTCATCTAAAGCTAAGTACCCCATTGGGGATCTTTTTTTCTTACTCTAACTGATGTCAGAAAAAGTTAACAATTGTCTCGCCTGTGGAAAACAAATACCACACCGAGACTTCCATTCTTACTGCATCACCTGCTTAGGCCCAGACCACAATGTACTTCGCTATCGCTTTTGTGCTTTATTCAACGCCAGAACTATGCGTAAAAGGGGCCCTTATTGTAGCTAAATATTTTCACTGTCTGTCCCCTTATTCTGATATGGCTTCGGTAAGCCATTCGACTACCCGTCTTCTGAAAAAACGTAAGGATAAAGACAGAGACCGCACACGTCCAAAACTGCTGATGACACTTCCATTAAGCTAGTCGTCAATTATCCGGTCCTCAGTGAGGCGCTTTTGCAGCTCCTGATGACCGCTTCTTTGGATTCGCAGGCTGCTACTGAGACCCGTTCGGAGTCCGGTATGCCGCCATACTCTTCTTTGACTAAGGATCCTGCAAATGTCTCTACCTTGGATTGAGTCCAGAGCCGCTGAGCAGGCACCGGCTTCCGAGGAAGTTCTTCGCACTATAGATACTCGACACAGACATTACTTCTTTTGCATCTTCAGTTCTTTCTAAAACTACTGAATTTCTAAGGCCCAGGGTACGATGTACGTCTAAAAAACTGATGACACAAGCTCAGGCACCTGCTTCCATGCCTCAATCTCAAATGCTTAAAGTGGAGGAAGACCTTATCATGCTTATTAGGGGAAGCCAACCTACCCCTTCCAAAAGAGAGCGACAGTTTTATCTGACCAGGAGTCTGATGACTCTGAGGTTTCTGAATATGAAGACATGCAACCCTTATCTGCTAATGAGGATTCAGATGCAGAGGAATCCATTCCTTCTGCCTCTCCTCCAGAGGATTTTTCATTTGGTGAAACCCTACATACTTTGAGGAAAGTCCTGACATTCCCACTGGAAATGCTCCCTTAGTCCAAAAAGAGACTCTGGGAATTCTTAGACCTTTAGCCATTTATCCTATCTTGGATGTTGTGGGTGATGTCTTTATGGAATCCAGTTTGACTCGTGACACCCTTCCTCCTGCTCCCAGGAAACCTGACAGTTATTACAGAGTCTCTGACGTTCATAAATTTCTTTTCAAAAATCCTACTGCTGACCCAGAGGTCATCTCCCAAGGACCTAAAGGAATTAAAGCAACCACAGTTAAGAATCCCACCCCCCCTGACAGGGATTCCCGAGCTTTAGACAGATGGGGTAAAAAAAAAAGTATACACCTCTGCAACTCTTGCCATTAGAGCGCTAAACTGTCAGTTCCACATGCTGAAGTACCAGCAACATACCATGGAACTCCTCAAACAAATATTTACCTTTCCTGCTTGTGCAGAAATTAAAGAATTACAAGAGCTTATAACATACCTTGCAATGTGGCTTTGACGCCCTAAAAGCATCTTGCAGGACAGCAGTCACTGGTTCTGTACTTAGAAGGCATGCTTAGCTTAAGTAACGGACCTTGCCAGACCATGTCAAATCAAAACTATTGGACACACCATTGAACAAAGAAAATTTGTTTGGCACCAAGGCAGAAGAGGTCTTAAAAAAGATGGAAGAAAAAGCTAAATCTATGCAGACAGTTAAAGACTTCTTACAGGTCCAGCCTCCGAGGTTCAGTAGGCATTGCCCATCCAAGCACTGGTCCTTTCTGGCCCCTTCCAGGCCAGCTCAGCCAAAACCTAGGGGAAGCAGACCCCTCAGCCAACAGTCCCAGGGAATGCAGAGATCTAAGCAATGGAGTTCCTCCACTTCTAAAACAAGGAGTGCTAAGCCTCCCCCTTATGGAAGGAACTTGCAATTACTTTACACCTCCACCCCTTACCTCTGCCCACCTGCTTGTGCCCTAAGGAAAACTCTCCTTCCATGCAAGCCACTGGGCCTCTATTATCAATGACCGATGGGTCCTCAACATAGTGTCCCAGGGATACAAATTTTATTTCCACACTCTGCCAACCCCAAAAGGGTTCCCAGATCTTCCTCCAAACCAGTGGGCAGAGGCTAAAAAAACAAGTCCATTCCCTGCCCTCCATGAGGCAAGGCAGCCTGTTCCTGCAGACCAGATAGGCCAAGGTTTTTATTCCAGGCTTTTCGTGGTACCCAGAAAAGAGGGCACCTGGCAGCCAATCCTTGTTCTATCAATTCTAAATACCTTCCTGGTGATACCAAAATTCAAAATGCTCACCCTCCAGCAGCTTCTTGGTATGCTTTCCCAGGATCCTTGGTTAGCCTTTCTAGACCTAAAAGAGGCCTACCTGTCAGGGAATCTTGCAGGAAATATCTACGTTTCAGGGCAGGATCTATGTACTTTCAGTTCTCTGCACTTTCCTTTGGCTTATCCACTGCTCCCAGAGTTTTCACAAAATGCCTGGCTCCAGCCATTGCTTTTTGCAGACAAAGAAATATTCAAATTTACCCCTACTTAGACGACTGCCTGATTCAAGCAGACAGTCAGAAAAAGCTGTTACAGCACCTGATCTTTGTAAAGGTCCTACTGATATTCCTGGGGTATACTATAAACAAAAAGAAATCAAACTAGTCCCCACTCAAAAAATTGTATTCCTGGGAACAAGTCTGGACATGGCTTCCCAGATGGCATTCCTTACTCCAGAAAAACAAGCCTACCTGACAGGCAACTTCTCTCAGCTAGCCACCAGTACCCAGATGTTCTTCGTGTTTCAGTGTTGCAGTCATCACATTTTGGTTATCTGCCTGCAGGTAGCCCTCAGTCTGCCTGAATACCAGAGTCTGGGGATTTCTGCATCGGATGCTGTCGCTTCTTCCTTGATGTCAGGTTGTCAGGGGGTATAAAACATGCAGCTGATGCCATGCTGATTCCTGATTGTGCAGAACAAAGATTTACAAAAGTTAATACATTCTGCTAACCAAGTTGGAAAACATACTTTGCAATGTGGTTTTGATGCCTTCGAAGCATCTTGCAGGGCTGCTGTCACTGGGTCTGTTCTTAGAAGGCATGCTTGGCTTAAACAAATCTTGCCAGACCATTTCAAAGCAAAATTACTAGATGCCCCATTAAACAAAGAACGTCTGTTTGGCACTAAAACAGAAGTCCACAAAAAGATGGAGGAAAAGGCTAAATATATGCAAATTGTTAAGGATTTCCTACAGGTACAGCCACCTAGATTCAGTAGGCATTGGCCTTCTAAAAACTGGTCCTTTCCAGTCCCTCCCACACCTTCTCAGTCCAAACTCGGGGGCAGCAGACCACCAAGCCTACAGTCTCAGGGTATGCACAGATCTAAGCAATGGAGTGCTCCCACCTCTAAAACAGGAAGTAGTAAGCCACCATCCTATGGTAAAATTTCACAATGACTTATCCTTAACTCTTCCAATCCTTGCCCAAGTACTTGCACCCTTAGGAGGAAAACTGGCCCTGCATGCAAAAAAACTGGGAGTACATTACCCAGGACAGATGGGTCTTAAAAATTGTATCCCAGGGATACAGATTCTACTTCCACTCTGCCAACCCTAAGTGGATGGCCAGACCTCCCCCCAAACCAGTGGGCAGAGGCCCAAAAGCAAGTACTTTCTCTTCTCAGTATCAAGGCTATTCAACCTATCCCAGCAGAGCAAAGGGACAAAGTCTTTACTCCAGACTGTTTCTGGTACTCAGAAAAGAACTATTGGCGCCCTATCCTAGATCAATATATTCTCAACCCCTTCCTGGTGGTTCCAAGATTCAAAAAGCTTACTCTCCAACAGCTGCTAACCTAGACTTAAAAGAAGCTTATCTGCACATCCCCATATTTCGTTTCAGAACAGGCTGTATGCACTCTCAGTTCTCCACACTTCGCTTTGGCTTGTCTATTGCACCCAGGATATTCAAAATTGCCTAGCTCCAGCCATTGCATATTGCAGGCAGAGAAAAAATCAAGTTTACCCATACTTGGACGACTGCCTGATTCAGGCGGACAGTCAGGAATTGCTACTCCAGCACCTCACATTTGTAAAGAGACTTCTAACTTCACTGGGGTACGCCATCAATGAAAAGAAATCGCATCTGGTACCCAGCCAACAGATTGTATTCCTGGGAGCACGCTTGAACACAACTTCCCTGATGGCATTCCGCACTCCAGAAAAACATATTTATTTGACAAACTACTTCAATCTACTGGCCACCAAAACCCAGCTATCGGCAAGAAAAATACTGCAAGCCCTAGGGTTCATGGCCTGTTGCATTCTACTAATTCCATATGCAAGACTGCATTTGAGGAAACTTCAGTAGTACTTAAGTCTCTGGTGTCAACCTTCTCAGGACCTAGAAACAATGATTCTTATAATTTCTTGCCTAAGGACAGAGTTCCTTTGGTGGGCAGAGGCCTACTACCACAGCAAGGGACACTCTTTCACTCAACCCCCTGCCACCCAAACCTTAACAGATGCATCAGACTATGCATGGGGGCTCACATGGCAGGACAATGCATTCAAGGCAAATGGAGCCCAAAGCAAGTGCACCTGCATATCAATCAAAAAGAAATGTTAGCTGTACAGAATGCTCCAACATCCTTCAAATGCCTTATTCTTCCAGGACAACTATTGGTAATGACAGACACCACAGTTATGTGGCACATAGGGGGGAACCCATTCCTGCCCACTCTGCAGGTTAGCCATGGCTTTGTGGAACACAGTCTTGAGCAATCAAGTACCTGCAAGCTCAATTCCTGCCAGGCAAACTAAATTCACTGGTGACTTAAGCAGAAATCTCATGGACCCACATGAGTGGAAACTTGAACCCGAAATATCCAAGCTTTTGAGGGACTGGTGGGGGCACCATAGGTGGACCTCTTTGCTTCCCCTGAGAACTATCAATTGAGCAAATATTGCACCAGAACTCCCCACAGCCAAGCTTGGAAAGTGGATGCCCTGTCCTTTACCTGAGAAAGCCTCTCAATCTATGCCTTTCCCCTCCTCTCGAAGGTTTCACTAAAGATCAAACAGGACAAGCCAAGGAGAATCCTGATTGCACCAGACTGGCCACACCAGCACTGGTACCCTCTTTTATGCAGTCTGGCAGTAGTGCCACCGTGGCACCTGCCTCAGACCCCTCCCCTGCCCTCCCAGCAGGAGGGCCAGATTTTGCACCCGCCACTACAGACCCTGAACCTAGCAGCCTGGCTCATCAGCAACCCTCAGTAAGCAGGTGCTGGATGTCATTCTGGAGGCAAGGAGGCCTAGTACTAGAAAATCCTATTTGGGGAAAACTGGAAAAGATACTGTTCTGGAGCCAGTCTCAGGGAATGGACCCAACTATGCCCAGCTTACCTTACATACTAGATTACTTAGCAGAAATGCTCCACAAATGTCTATCCTTCTCTTCAGTTAAGATTCATGCCTCTGCCATCTCGGCTCATTATAATACTGAGCCACCCCTCTTCTCTCATCCTCTGGTCAAACAGCTCCTGAGAGGAGCCAAAAATTTAAGACCCCCCCCCCCCCCCCCAGGAGAGCTCCCACTCCAGCCTGGGACCTTTAACTTTGTATTGGAAAAGCTCACACTTCCGCCCTTTGAAACTGCTGCTACAGCAGAGTTAAAATTCCTCTCCTGGAAAACAGCTTTACTTCTAGCCATTATTTCAGCAAGAAGAGTGTCTGAATTGCAGGCCCTTATGGCCGTGGAACCCTTCATTATCTTCCATGCGGATAGGGTTTCCCTCAGAACTAACCCATCATTTATGCCCAAGGTGGTATCTAGTGTGGCTTTAAACCAATTCATTCATATGCCAACTTTTTTTCCCTAATCCTCAGAATAAAGGGGAAAGGATCCTGCACTCACTGGACGTGCACAGGCAGCTTAGGTTCTATTTGGACAGGACTAAGCCTTTCAGAAACTCTGACCAGCTGCTAGGCAGCTTTGCTGTGGGGGCAAAGGGCAAGGCCATTTCAAAGCAAACCATTTCTAAATGGATAGCGCATTGCATCCATTTCTGCTACAAACACCATGGGAAACCTACCCCACAGGGGATCAGAACACATTCCACTAGGGCTACATCAACCTCTACAGCTTTTCTCAGGGGAGTCCCTACCAGGGACATCTGGAAGCTGCAACCTGGAGCTCTGTACACACTTTCATCAAGTATTACCACTTGCCTATCTTTTCTAAATCTAGAGCAGGATTTGCGACAGCAGTCTTGCAGGGTCTGATTGCCAGCCCTAATGCTTCTTAACTACCTCCACCCTTCCTCAGCTTTGGGAATCGACCCAAATGTGATGACTGCAACAGTGAAACACGAAGAACATAGCAAGTTGTGTACACTTACCATAAATGTAGATGTTGGTGAATTCACTGCAGTCCTGGTTACCCTCCCTCCAGCCCCCTGACTTCTCTTTACTTCTACCTATCTTTTTTGTTTGGCATATCTTTGGTATTTGCTTTTTGCTGTTGGTGTTCCACACCAGGTAATTGCTTCCTATTTCAGGGGCTCCTGACATCTAGGGCAAGAAAAACGGATGTAATGGCGTCTGCTGCATGTTTATACCCCTGATGACCTGCCGTCATGGAAGAAGCGACTGCATCCGATGCAGAAATCCCAAGACTCTGGTATTCAGGCCGACCTGAGGGCTACCTGCAGGCAGATAACCCAAATGTGATGACTGCAAGAGTGAATACACTCTAACATCTACATTTATGGTAAGTGTACACAACTGTACTTTTGCATTAGTCCTACCTGTGTACCCACAACCCATGTCACATTCATGCCTTAACAGCACTCCACTATGTGATGCAGCTGTCTCAACTAGCACCACAGCTGTGCAGTCACCCCAGACACCTGGCCATATGTCCCCCTTAGGAAGCTCCACCCAGTCACCCAGCTGTATAAGATAATAACTCTTCTACATTTAGTCTGCTTCCCCTTCCAGTTATGTAACTATTATTGATCCTGACTCTGTTCCCCACCCTACCTTTGCAAATGACAGTTGTGCTCTGCGCACGTCACTGTGTTACATGGGTTTGGTAATGTCTGATGTACATCTGGCCCGTCATTGTCAACCAGGTGCTGCTACTCTGCTTTGCTGTAGCTGTCTGTGTACCATCATGTGTTGCAGCATAGCACAGATAACTAGTACCTTACTGCAGGTTTCTAGATCATGTGGCAGCACACCATCAGAAGAGTCTGGGTAATGGAAGTAGGTAGTCAACAATCTGAGGGGAAAAAGACAACACTGGTAATGCAGTTTTGCGGCAGTGCTGATTTATATGCCATATTAGCCCTGCTCTGTGGATTATGTATTGGTGTCACTAGTCATGGCTTTAAGACATATCCAGCATCACCAGTAACCTGGTCCTGTGGGAAATCACCCTGCATAAATCGCTTGTATAGGTCAGACATAGGCCAGAAGTGGGAATCATGGTAGGTGCCTGGGTGATGCCACAGACATATTGTAAGTAATACCGTGTGCATTTTCATACCACTCGACAGTTGATGGAGTGGAAACCCATCTGGTTAGTATACTGGTGGTTATGTGGACCTGGTAAGGCCTTTATGTCTATGTGGATGCATTCAGTGACCCATAGAACTTAATGAAATCGGCTTTGTCATAAAACACACACATATAATGGTGAGTTTGTCCTCTTCAGTCTGTGGGAACCACATGTACATTCCTCCACATGATGTATCATAATATCATGGAACTGCTGTATTATTTGTGAGGCAGTTGCCTGTTATACACTCAGTGGCTTCTAATGGCTGCTGTAAGGTCCACAAAGGATAGTCACTGCTTCATATTCCATAATGTTCACAGGAATTGGTATTCCACACCTCACATGGAATTCTGTGTAAGGAAGGCACCCATTTACAAGCTCCATATGTTGTCCATGTCCACGCATTTGCAATCTGATGTTCATCGTGTTTCAGTGTTTCACTGTTGCAGTCATGACTGTAGGGTTCTCCCCTGCCGGCAGGCAGTCCTCGGTCGGCCAGAATCCCAAAGTCTGGGTCCGGCATCGGCTGCTCAGCCATGCTGTCTGACATCAGAGCGCCAGGAGTATAAAGCTGACAGCCGACGCCATGTTCCCCAGTCTTTTTTGCCGTGCGGTGATAGCAGTTCGCAAGTGCCAGTTGGCTGACTCCTGACAATTTTTTCTAAACGTACTTCAGTCAGACTTTCTTCTCCTACTCAAAGCTAAGTACCCCGTTGGGGAAACTTTTTTTTCCTGCTCCAGTCCAATGTCAGAAAAAGTTAATAATTGTATTTCATGTGGGAAGCAAATACCTCATAAGAATTTTCATTCTTACTGTATTCCTTGCTTAGGCCCTGACCACAACGTAGCTAGTTGTCGGTTTTGTGCTAGATTCAATCAACGTACAATTAATCGAAGGTACGATTTTGCATTTCATTACTTCGGTAGGCATTTTAATTACAAAATGTCGTTGGATAAGGTTCTGGCTACCGAAGTTCACAAACGACGCAAGGATAAAGACAGGGGCCTCCGAGGTCCAAATCAGACAATATTGTACAAGCAGAGCCAGCTTCAGGTTCGGCCGTCGTCAGTAAGGCGCTTTTGTAGCCCCTGTCGTCGGCCATTTCAGAACCGATGGCCGAAACGGACTCCCACGAGGAGCCAACTAGGCCTTTGAATATTTCTGTTGCAGGACCTTCGGACAATGTTGCTTCGGATGTATCCGGAGCCGCTGTGCAGGTACCGGCTTCCGAAGGGGTTTTCAGACCTACTCAGCTTCTAATAAAGGCAAAGGCAAAGACTCCTTCCAAATCAAAGACTGCAGCCCAGGCCTCTTCTGATCCGGCACCCAAGTCTCAGAAACAGTTACTCAAGATAGCTGAAGACTTACTGTGATTAGGGGTTCACATCCCCCTCCAGATAAAAGGCCAAGGCAGGAAGTGTGTTATGACTCCTCTGATCAGGCTTCTGTTTCTTCAGTTTCTTATTCTGACCAGGAATATTCTTTCCCTCCTTATCAGGATTCTGATGCTGAGGAATCCATTTCTTCAGCTTCTCCCCCTGAGGATTTCTCTTTTGGGGAAACTTTGCATGAAATGAGGGAACATTTTCACTGGGAAGGACAGGAGTACTCTGAATCTAAGAAAAGGTTTAGAGATTTTCTTCTTCTTCCCCAACATAGACCCCTGGCTATTCTTCCTATTTTGGATATTGTGGATGATGCTTTTTCGGAGGCTAACTTAACTCCTGACTCTCTTCCTCCAGCTCCTGTTAAGCCAGACAGGTATTATAGGGTTCCTGATGCCCACCAGTATTTATACAAGAATCCTACTGCTGATCCTGAAACCATTTCTCAGGGTCCTAAGGGGGTTAAGGCCGCTTTTGCTAAAAACCCCATTCCCACTGAGAAGGATTCCAGATCTTTAGAAAGATGGGGCAAAATACACTTCTGCTACTTTATCTATTAGGGCTTTAAACTGTCAGTTTCATGTGCTGAAATACCAGCAATTTCTTCTGTCTGCTTTAAAACAAAAGTTAACTTCCATTTCCGCCTGTGCAGATAAGGAATTACATGACTTAATGCATGCCACTGAACAAGTTGGGAAGCATGGTTTACACTGTGTATTTGATGTCTTGGAGGCTTCTTGTAGGGTTGCTGCCTCTGGCACAGTCATTAGAAGGCATGCATGGTTAAAGGAACAAAACTTGCCAGATCAAGTCAAAGCTAAATTATTGGATGCTCCTGTTCAGCATAATGTTTTGTTTGGATCTAAAGCTGAAGAGGTGATAAAGAAGATGGAGGACAAGTCAAAATCCATGCAAACGGTCAAAGATTTCTTACAAGTACAGCCACCCAGATTTAGTAGGAGTTTTCACCTACTAAAAATTGGTCCTTTCCCAATTCTGACAGGCCACAGAGGGGTAGGTACAAACGCTCCCGAGGAAGGCCTCAAACGCAAGCCTCTTATAGACCAAGACAGTGGACTGCTTCCACCCCTAGGGGAGGAGAGGACAGGTCGCAGGCTCATAGAAAACAGACTCAATGACTCCCTCTGTTGGGCTGCAGGAACTTCTTGCCTGGAAGCCCCTCTCGGAGGAAAACTTTCTCTTTTTCACCTAAATTGGACTCCTATAACCCAAGACAAGTGGGTTCTGGATGTGGTTTCAAGAGGTTACACATTCCATTTTCATACCCTGCCAAGACCAAGCGGATGGCCGGATCTTCCAAAACATCAATGGTTAGAGGCCTTAAACCAGGTGGAAGCTGTCTTGGCTATGAAAGCCATAGAACTGGTTCCACTTTCAGAGAAGGGACAAGGTTTTTACTCCAGGCTCTTTCTAGTCCCCAGAAAGCAAAATTCATGGAGACCCATTCTGGATCTGTCAGTCCTGAACACTTTTCTCGAGATACCAAAATTCAAGATGCTTACTCTACAGCAGCTACTTCCAATGCTGACCAAGAATGCATGGATGGTAACTTTGGATTTAAAGGAGGCATATTTACACATTCCCATCAGGCAGGAATGCAGAAAATACCTCCGGTTCAAGGCCGGATCGAGGCACTTAAAATTCTCTGCGCTGCCCTTTGGATTGTCTACTGCGCCCAGGGTCTTCACCAAATGGCTGGCTCCAGTAGTAGCTTATTGCAGACTCAAGGGAATTCAAATTTACCCTTATCTGGACGATTGTCTTATCCAGGCGGACAGCAAGGATGTCTTACTCCAGCATCTAGAATTTGTTCAGAATCTTCTCAAGTTCTTGGGATTCACTGTAAACACAAAAAAGTCAAATTTGACACCCTCTCAACAGATGACTTTTCTGGGTGCTCTTCTCAACACAACAACCCAGATGGCATTTCTGACATACGAAAAACAATTACAGCTGGCTTCAACTTTCAAAACCTTGGCAACATTAACTCAGCTATTTGCAAGGAAATTCCTGCAGGCTTTGGGTTACATGGCCTCCTGCATCCTTCTCGTACCATATGCAAGACTACATATGAGGAAAATACAGTGGTACCTAAAAAGTGTATGGTCTCGGCATTGCCACAGTTTAGACATGCAGATTACCGTCCTGCCTTGTCTTCAAAAGGAATTCCTTTGGTGGTCCAAGGCATGTACTCTAAACAAAGGAAAGCCCTTCAGTCTGCCTTCAGCCACTCTGATACTAACCACGGATGCCTCAGATTATGCATGGGGAGCCCATTTTCAAGGCAACTGTCTGCAGGGCCTTTGGACATAGGATCAGAAGCTCCTGCATATCAATTTAAAAGAAATGTTAGCCGTTCAGAAGGCTCTGTTGGCCTTCAGGAATCTTCTACATCCAGGACAACTACTGATACGAACAGACAACACCACAGTTATGTGGTACATAAACAAGCAAGGGGGATCTCATTCCTATCCCCTTTGCAAGACTAGCCATGAATCTATGGAACACAGCTCTAGCTTGCAATCTGGACCTTCAAGCTCAGTTTCTACCAGGGAAGCAAAACTTCTTGGCAGACAGTCTGAGCAGGAATCTGTCGGGAGCCACACGAATGGATGCTGGACACCGAAATATTCAAGATGATTATAGCAGTCTGGGGATGTCCTCACATAGACCTCTTTGCATCCCACCTCAATCATCAACTACAGATTTTTTGCACCAGGACATTCCACGAACTAGCTTGGAAAGTGGATGCACTATCATTCAGTTGGAGAAACCTCTCTGGGTATGCCTTCCCACCTCTACCTCTTCTTCCACGGGTGTTATTAAAGATCAAACAAGACAAGCCCAAGATGATAATCTTGCTGGCCCCAAATTGGCCTCAACAGTTTTGGTACCCAACACGGAAAAACCTTTGTCTGGAGCCCCCTTGGGTTTTACCACAGACTCAGAACCTTCTGTCCCAACACCAGGGTCAGGTTCTGCACTCCCATGTCAAAACTTTCAGACTGGCGGCATGGTTAATCCAGGGTCTATGATTCATTCTCTCCTACCCAAGCAGGTTATGGATGTCATTTTAGAAGCCAGACGTCCTAGCACTAGAAAATCTTATGCAGGAAAATGGAAAAGATTTTGCTCCTGGATGCAAGCTCGGGATTCAGATCCTCTTATTCCTAACATTCCTCTGATTTTACTTTACCTGTCAGACCTCTTACATAAGGGTCTCTCTTTCTCTTCCATAAAAATACATGCCTCTGCTATTTCTGCTCATTATAATACAGACCCTCCAATCTTTTCCCACCAGCTCATGAGACAGTTTCTCAGAGGAGCTAAGAACTTAAGGCCCCCTAGATCTCCACCCATTCCTGCTTGGGATCTCAACTATGTTTTGGAAAAGCTCACCTTACCTCCTTTTGGGCCTGCTGCCACATCTGACATCAAGTTTTTATCTTGGAAGACAGCCATCCTGTTAGCTCTGACCTCTGCCAGGAGAGTTTCAGAGTTGCAAGCTCTTATGGCTGTGGAACCTTATATTATTTTTTTTCATCAAGACAGGGTGTCTTTAAGCACTAATCCTACTTTCATGCCTAAGGTGGTTTCCAAAGTGGCTTTAAATCAAAGTATTCACTTGCCAATTTTTTTCCCCACTCCTCAAAATAAAGGGGAAAGGATCTTACAATCCTTGGATGTACACAGACAACTACGTTTTTACCTGGACAGAACCAAGGACATCAGGAAATCAGAGCAATCGTTTGTTTCTTATGCTTCAAGTTCCCAAGGTAAAGCCATTTCAAAACGGACCATTTCTAAATGGATTGCTCATGGAATCAGATTTTGCTATTCACACCATGGAAAGCAAATCCCAGGGAGTATAAGGACTCACTCTACCAGAGCTGCTGCCACTTCAGCTGCCTACCTCAGGGGAGTTCCTACCAAAGACATTTTGGAAGCTGCAACTTGGAGTTAAGTGCATACTTTTTCCAAGCACTGCAATCTACCTCTCTACTCTAAGTCTAGGGCAGGCTTTGCTTCTGCAGTCTTGCAGGGCCTTTTAGCCGCCCCTCTGCTATGACCACCTCCCTTTTATTCTGCTTTGGGATTCAACCCTACAGTCATGACTGCAACAGTGAAACACGATGAACGTAGTACAGTTGTGTACACTTACCATAAATGTAGATGTTCGAGTGTCTTCACTGTTGCAGTCTGGGTTACCCTCCCTCCTGTCCCCTCTTATTTTTTCCTTTGTGTGGTTCCCTTCTTCACCCTTCTTCTGAGGTGTATTTGCAAAGGGTATGGGATCTTGCTCATTTTGGAACACCTGACATCTGGGGCAAGAACATGGCGTCGGCTGTCAGCTTTATACTCCTGGCGCTCTGACGTCAGGGAGCATGGCTGAGCAGCCGACGCCGGACCCAGACTTTGGGATTCTGGTCGACCGAGGACTGCCTGCTGGCAGGGGAGAACCCTACAGTCATGACTGCAACAGTGAAGACGCTCTTAACATCTACATTTATGGTAAGTGTACCCAACTGTACTTTCTCCCTCTGTTTATAGAGGTGATGGTACATTTAAATGTAGTGGAATCTGCGTGTAATGTGGTGGTTGATGACTTAACACCATCACAGACACTGGTTGCGAGTGTGTCCCATAACAGATGTTGTCCAGCTAATGTGGCTGTTGTTCCTAGCCTGTTAATTTGGTCCGTCTCCCCGCTTCCTCTCTTTCTGATCATCGAGTAGTGGTAATGTACAAACTTGCTGCCCAAAGGGTCTCATATTTTTATACATTTCTGAATCACACTGCCATGGTGTTTATCCTCGTGTATTCACGGTTGCTCTCATTTCTGTAATGTAACCAATTTGCATGTTTTGGGGTCACTTGCATATTATGTCAACCATGCTATTTTCCAGGGTAGCATAATGAACTTCAGGTATATTTTAGTGCTTTTTATCCAACAAAGCAAATGCAAATTTTAAGTCATAAAATAGTAACTGTAGATTTGAAGCAAATCTGTGAAAGAAAATATTTGAGAATGTCAGTGTCAGCATTTAAACAATAACCAAATAACCAGATCAGTATCCCATAGCAGCAGCAAAAAAAGTTTTTAAATAGCTTTAGGTCAAAACAACAGCAAGTAACCACTTACGGTAACTGTCCAAGGACTGGGATTTTGCAGCACTAGGAAATAAGTCCAGATGAAGTAAAATCTGAATTACCTCATTCTACCCATTACAGGGAGAACATTTGAGAAGCCAATCAGCTTAGTTTCTGCTACTCCTTTCTCTCTTTCCACTAATAAAAAAATAAATAAATAAATAAAAATGTATCTGCTTTTACTGTATTTGTGTTTTTTCCTACTTTATTTTGCTTTTGCGTCATTTTAAAAGTACTCAATTGTATTTATTACTGCTTGGTGTAACTCATTCTAAGCCTTTTAGTTTAAGCACTTGGGCTTCAGACCAGTTGTTTTACATTAGGAAGGTTTGTGGCCTGCACTGTGGTGGCAGGACAGGTAGCTTACATCCTAAGTTGGGAACTGCTGATTGAGGGCTCAGTGTCTGTTATTCTAAAAGTATATTAGTTCTGGTTTAAGCACTTGGGCTTCAGGCCAGTTATTTTACATTGAGAAGGTTTTCTGAGCTGGGAATTTCTGGTTAAAGGCTTATAGTGCCTGCATATTTGAACTGTTTCTTACTGAAATTGGTACACCTTGTTTGCTGTAGCATAGACTAGATCCAGGCCTGCTGAATCTAGCTTTGTTTCTATGCTTGTTGTTTGCTTGTTATTTCCCTGAAATGCTAATTTCACCTAAAACGCGGCTTTTCAGCGCTTCTTTGGATCCCTAGTGATATCTGCATTGCTTACTGTACTTATTTCCTTGTTTCACTTGAAAGAAAGTTACTGTTTGTCGTTTTTGCATTTAAGTTACCTGGCACTTGCTCACTAAAGCAATTGTATAAGTCAGCACTAAAAAATTAAAAGCACTATACCCTCACAAACTCCCCTTGAGTACCTTGTTCCCCATTGGCCCTGTTTTTCAGTTATAAAGGAATTCCCAATACTATTCTAGCATGTCCAAAGGTCAGTTGTCAATCTCCTCTCCGGTCCAGCTGGTGAATCTGGGAATCTTGAGGCAATGTTACAACTGCCTCATGTACACAGACAACCCTCTCCTCCTCCCAACAAATTCCAACACATGTGAGAGATGCAACCATATAGCCAAACTGGAGGCTAAGCTCTCTCAACTCAGCACTGGCGTAACCAGTCAGGAGGAGAAGGAAACCACACTCACTACAATTCCAGTCTCATATAGACCTACCACGACAGCAAACCAAACACATAAACACACAAAAACATACTCGAAGGCTCTAAATAAAAATCTGCCTAAGCAGCAGAGACCTCCAAAGCAGACACCCAAGCAACCGCTACCCCAAAACAAAACGCGTGCAACACATAACTCACAAAGCCAGTGTGCTGAACAGTCACAGCCCTTAAGGCTAAACACCACACCTGATACACTTGTAATAGGTGACTCTATCGTCAGGCACACTGACGTCCCGCTCACCAGGCTGAACAAGGAGAAGGTCATGGTGAGCTGCCTGTCGGGCGCTAGGATCCTCCACATAACACAAGCACTCAAGTCACTCCAAGGCAAGTACAAATATGACTCAGTCATTGTCCATGCTGGTGTGAATGACCTGAGACATACCTCCCTGGACTACATGAAAAGAGACATAGAGGAGCTCTCTGAGCATGTAGCCCAGGCCGGTATGACCCTGACCTTGAGTAGCATCTTACCCTCACCAAGAATGATGCCACAATATGAAGACAAGATGATCAATTTCAACAATTGGCTTAAGTATTGGTGTCATTCAAAGGGGATCCAATGCCTGTCAGCCTGGGATGACCTGCTCGACAAGCCACGATGCTTCGCTAGGGACGGCTTGCACCTGTCACCCTTGGGCTTTCGGATATTGGCAAAGGCTCTTGCTACCCCCATAGTGCCTTTTTTAGGCAAGGCTCAAAAGACAAACCCACTTCCATAGGTATCACAAGGGATAAGAAACTAAGAATAATGCTACTCAACGCCAGAAGTCTAAACCTCAAGATGCACGCACTCGAAACTCTCCTTAGCATGGAGAACATCGATATCTGTGCAGTAACAGAAACCTGGTTCAAGGCTCCTGAGAGCACCCCAGCACTACCAGGTTATACCTCATACCATGCTTTTCGGCCCCAAAACTTGGACCGAACCACAAAAGGAGTGGGAGTATCAATATTCGTCAAAGATACCCACACCTCCAGGTTGGTGGCACAGCACGAAGCATCAGAGACTATCCATGTGCAACTAACAGTGGGTAAAACTGCCTTCCAGTTTATAGCCTGCTATAGACCACCCTACCAAACCCAGGAACCCCACTCGGCCTTCCTGAGAACACTGGAAAATATGAAGGTCTCTCCAAACACCATTATATTGGGCGACTTCAACTACCCAAACATAGACTGGGAGCATTACTCTAGCTCCAACACCCTAGCCCAAAGGTTCCTAGAATTTATAAACTCACATGCTATGGAACAACTTGTTACCACTCCCACAAGAGGGGAAAACATACTGGACCTGATCATCACCAACATGGGGACTCTATGCTCCAGACCACAAGTGTATCCCTCACTGGTAAGATTAAACTAATCTCACTGGATATTCACATTCTGACCCCACACCCTGCCCAGAAAATCATAGTGAAAAACTTCTCTAAAGCAAATTTCACACTCCTCAAAACCGAGGTGGAATCCTTCAAAGCCACCGGGCCTGTGGAAAATACGGCCCAGACTGCAGAATCCTTTATAAACGCATTCTATGAACACCTTCAGGAATGCATGGTCATGCAATTCCAAATAAAACCAAGATGCAATCCTCCAAAGGCAGAAGTCCTGTCTGGTGGACCCCAGCCATAAACAAACTATACAATAGAAGGAGGAAGCTACTACATGACAGAGCAAAATCACAAAAAGGGAAGGCATCTCTGATCAGTATTAGCAAAAAAACTACGGGCACTCATAAAATCGTCTTAAGGCCAGCTTCGAGAGAAAAATTGCACAGGACACTAAGGATAATCACAAGGCTTTCTTTAGTTATGTTAGGAACCTGGGTGGGAATTCCCAGATATGCTCAGAATTAGTCCAAAATGACAAAAAATACACCAAACCCACAGACATTGCCAACATCCTAGCTGACAGGTTCAACGCACAACCCCCCCCCACCAAAAGGGCAAATATCTATCCCAGCAGAGTGCTGCCCCCCCCTGACATCTCAGATGCTCAGGTAAGAGCCACCCTCTCCAAAGCAAAAAACACAACATCAGTGGGATCAGACTGTGTCCCGGGCTGCGTCCTACATGAACTCCAAGAAGAGCTAAACCCAAACATAAAACTACTGTTCAATCTCAGCCTTACTACAGGATATGTACCCAAAGAGTGGCGTACAGCAACAGTGGTCCCTCTCCACAAAGGTGGAGCCTCAACAGATCCTAGAAACTATCGCCCCATAAGCCTGACTGGCTTGGTCTGCAAAGCTATGGAAAGGATCATCATGGACCTCATAAATAAAGATATTGGGGACCTACAGACACTGGATCCTACCCAGTTTGGCTTTAAGGGCAGATCCTGCCTCTTAAACCTGGTCGATTTCTTTGAAACAGTCACCAAGGCCATTGACGAGGGGAAGGTGGTCCACACAGCCTACCTGGACCTCGCAAAAGCCTTCGATACAATACCCCACTCGGGCATTATAGATGAGCTCACCAGCTTAAATATAAACCCCTTTGTCACTAGATTGGTTGCAAACTGGCTCAAGGACAGAACCCACATGGTTAGAATTGCTGGAGCCATGTCAGACTCCAAACCAGTTACAAGTGGCGTCCCACAAGGCTCAGTCCTGGGACCTCTCTTGTTTGGTATATATTTCTCGGAGGTACAGGCCAACACGGAAGGACTGTGGCTGACCAAGTTCGCAGATGACTGCAAACTGGACGCCATAATCGACTCTCCAGCCAACACAAGCATCCTCCAAAAGGGCCTCATAGAAACAGACCACTGGTGCCAGAGCCATGGCCTCAAGCTAAACGCCAAAAAGTGTATAGTCGTCCCCTTTGACAAAAACAAAGTGCCCACAAATTACCACATAGGTGGTAATCCATTAAGTACAGAAGAAGTAATTGGGGACCTGGGGGCCCAAGTTGATGGCAATCTCTCGTTTGACAACCACGTGGCCAAAGTGGTTAAAACATTTTATATAGCCCACCTAATCATAAAGGGATTCACATCTAGATCAGGGGAGGTCATCATGCCTCTTTACTCATCCTTCATCAGGCCCATAATTGAGTACAATGCCCCTTTTGAGATGTACATTACCAGACACCTGCAGCAACTGGAAAGACCCCAAAAGTACCTCACCAAGAGGATCAAAGGGCTCAAACAGATGCCATATGCTGCCCGGTTAAAGAAACTTCAGCTCTACTCAGTGGCATACCGCCTGCTCAGAGGCGAACTGTGCCTGACGTATAAAGCCATGTCCAACCCGGAATTAATGGACATGCTGCACCTCAGAAAATCCAAATCCCATCGAGCTATGCGTTCGAGAGACTTGAACCTCAACACTGAAATAAATAGGACATGCAGGAGGGACAGATTCATAACCCAGAGGCTCCCTTCACTCTGGAATAAAATCCCAGTCCAGGTTAGGCAGAGTCCCTCATTGACTCTCTTCAAGAGGAATCTTGATGAGTGGATGGGAGATCGTAGGTTTACCCCGGGCATCACTTCTGTGTCACTGTTAGAAAGAGGCACAGTATACTAACCTCGAAAAAGGGCATAGCAAAATTAATTTAAAATGGGTGGTGAAAGCCAAACACACTCTGGCTAGGCTTATAAATGCCCTAGGGCAGATAGCCTAGTATGAACCTATGAACCTAAATGATGGTATAACAACACTGGACCTAGACAGTGTCCAAAGTCAAGTAAGTGTCCAACACAAAGCAAATTTCAAAGAAAGAATGACGCAATGCAAAACCCAGGGAGTCTGTTTGTTCACGGTTTAGTAGCCTAGCTGAACTAAATGCTGCTGCAGTGCCTCAGACTTCTAGTCTGACTAATCCATTCCAATTTGGATCCAGTCTGTCAAAAGAAGTGATGGAGCAATGCTTAAAAAAAGCCTCTTTAGTTGACATTGGTGGCAAAATCTAGCACAAAGCACCACTCCAGTATCTTACTGTTAGTAAATTAGTATCTTACCCACCATTCTCCTTCTCCATTCATATTCAGATCTTGTCCACCGTTGGCCACAAGATTGTGAAAACTTGTTGCAAACATCTTAAAAGCAATGGCAAGCTATTGTTACTGACTACATACTAAACACGTGAACTCCTCAATCTACAAAGTTTAATGACCACATCAGATGCCAAAAGTCCAAAAAGCTTCTCTTCAGAAATCAGAAGTGCAGCAGGGCTCACCAGACTCAGCCATGTGCTACCAACTGAGTACTTCTACATTATTGTGGAACCCATGGCCCTGAATCGGCGTCACCCCTGACAGTTAACACTCACCGTGTTTCATGTAATGCAGTCCTCTTAATTGTTTTTGAATCCTGGCGTACATATTTTACATTCTTTCATTGATACTGTTAAGTGTGCAACGTGTACTGCCTTGTACCTTGATGTGCATTTTGTTTTATGTACCTTTTTTACAGTTTGATATTAAATAGTACTCTGTCAGGAGCTTATGCTTTAAATTTTTTATTATGTGGTGTGGAATAGATGTGAAATTGTTCAATCTTGCCGTTTATTCTTACACATGGGTTCAGAGCCAAACCCACGGCTCTGAGTCGGCCGCTTTACTAGCTAAAGATGTCAGAGTAGCTTGCGGCCAGGTCCATATCCCATGTTGCTCTCTGTCCTACCACAGATCTAGTTTGCCGCTGCAACAGATCGGAGGTTGTCTGGAGAGCTCGGGCCAGTTATTTATATTTTTCTTCCTTTTTGGGCATATTTTTGCTGATAGTTATTATATAAGACAACTTATATTTGTACTGCTTTTGGGCTGCTTAGCCTTAAAATTCTTTATTTAGAGTTTGACGAGTTCATCATTTTCAGAGCTGTTGCCCTAGACGATATATATATATATATATATATATATATATATATATATATATATATTAGTGTGATTTAGTGCTATTAGAGCGTTGGTGTAATGGATAGAATCGTTGTTTATGTACTACTTAAAAGTGTGAATTTAGTGTTAGACTGTTGGTGTCTTAGATTAGCGTGACTGTTTATGATAAGACCGTGTGCTTAGATATAATTTTTGTTTACGATAAGACAGTGTACTTAGATATATTTTATATATCTATACTCTTATTTGATTGTTGTTCAGGGATCTGGCAACCTAGACTGTTTTGGAATTTAGACTTGTAGTAATCTTTTCTTCAGTGGTGTTACTGTTGGTTATGATGTCTGACAATGAAAAGCAGAAGTCTGGTTTCAAGAAGTGTAAATGCGGGCAGATGCCCATGGGAATTGTGTATTGTTTGGGGCCTGTTCACCTTCAGGAGGATTGCTCTTATCTGCCATTCCTTCAGTAGTAGGATTTTACTGGAGAGACTAAGGAAGCTGGTAGATAGAGGCTTATTGAAGCCAGATTTTCAAGAGTCCTTGGACAAGGCTGACCAGACCTCAGTCATCTAAGGGGTTGAAGTCTTCTAAGGTGTCTTCGGAGCCCAAGTCATCGGCTCCAAGCCCAACTGGTAAGGTGCAGTCGCCGGCTCCGCAGTCTTCGGAGCCGTGCACCGAGTGAGCGTTTCAGAGCCTGTCTCTGAAACCTTGGGGTCACCTATCCTTTAGTCAGTGGCGTCTTCGGTTCCTTCGACTTTGTTCTTTGAGGACCCTATCTGATGTGGACCGGGTGGTGCAGAGGCTCCTCGAGAACCCGTCATTTGCTAAATTATCTGCCTCGACCCAACTGGCCTCGGGGCCTACGACTATTTCACCTGCTGTGACTACTCCTCCTCCGAGCCGAGTAGGGCTTTTAGAGCCGGAGGAGGAGAATCTGATGGTCATGGAGCCTTTGGAGCCAAGGCCTGTTCCAGTGCCCTCTGCTCCGTTAACCCTGACTTCGGTTCCATTGGAAGAGTCTGGGAGCCGACACTCTGTCGTCTATTCCAGGGGGGAGTCTCCAATCGATGCGTCTGTTCAGATCCTTCCTATTGGAGCTTTGGCGCAGATGAGCTCTGCTCCAGCCTCTGGTTTGGAGCTCACTGTCTCGGCGCCAGGGAAGTTGCAGTCTTCTTCGGAACCGGTGGCATCCTCTGGCTGGAGCAGTGGTGCCTTCGATGCCATGAGCAGGGTTATGTCATCTAAGACACACACACATAGTCAGGTCCCTCCTCCTCCTCTAAGGTGCCGCTTTCTGCCTCTACATCGCAGGTCCCTGTGAAGCATAGAGATCCAGAGCCTCAGGTAACCCCATTGGGTGACCCTTGCTCTACTGAGACCTCACGAGAAGCCCCCACTGATGAGGTTCCCAGGAAGAGACTATGTAAGAGGAGACATTTAGATTCCCCGCAGGAGTCTTTGACATCAGACACCAACTTAGAGGAATCTGAAGGGTCCCCTTTGGAGGATATCTCCTTTGCGGATATCCTGCAAGTCCTAAAGCAGAGGGGTGACTGGCAGTCCGTTAACCCTACTGAGGATGAGTCTGTGCTCCTGAAGACCTTTGGGTCTTGACCTTCCACCTCCTGGATGACTCCGCCCTTCGAGTTGATGGAATTGTTTGCTCGAAGGGCGTGGGATTCTCCTGATACTATGGAACCGGTCCCTTGGAGGCCAAACAAGTTTATCACCTCCCCCAAGACAAGATGTTCCTCACTAAGGGGGAGTCCCTATTGATACCATCGTGGTGGCGGCGGCCACCAAGAAGGAGATGTCAGAAACCTCTTCTGCTGTCCATCCTCCTAATAGGGATTTCAGGATGATGGACAGAAACGGGAAACGCATCTTTAGTTCTGCAACCTTTGCTATGCGATCGCTTAACTATTTGACTCATTTTACCCATCTTCAAAGAGATCTCCTGAAATAGCTTGGAGATACTCTGCAGGGTAATACAGATGGAGCTGTTTCTGACAAAGTGACAGCACAACTTAATACCTTTCAACTCCATTGTGAACTCGTCCATGCGGCTCATTTCCTATGCAGCCGATGGTTCGAGTCGGGCAGCGGGTTCAGCAATAGCTCTTAGGAGACTGTCCTGGATGCACATATGCTCCTTTGCGGAAACCTTCCAAGTCTTCCTTTGTCAACACCCCACCCATTCGATGGCTCTTCTCTTTTTGGGCCCAAAGTCAAGGAGACTCTCACTAGGTGTGAGCAAGAGGGAAAGACTCCTCTGCCGTAAGAGTCTGTTTTTCCATCCCTACCAGACCATACCCCAAAGGGCAGAAAGGTGGAAAAATATGATTCCGAAAGTCCCAAGGAGCTTTCCAGGACAGACGTAGTCCTCCAGGGGCAGAGGAAGGGGCAATAATGGAAGACACCGCCCCGGCAGCAGAGGAGGTCTGCAGAACCAGGGCAACAGGGATCAGTTCCTTGGTAAGCCCTATCAACGCTAATGAAAGGAGGCCCGACTGTCCTGCTCTGGAGGCAGTATGGGGGTCGCTTGGCTTTGTATCCAGATGTCTGGCTAGGAATTGCAACAGATTCTTTGGTACAAAGCATAGTTACCAGAGGATACATCATTCCATTTTTAGAAAATCCACCTGTTGGCAAAAAAATCCCAGATGGTCCACCCAGTCTCGGGGATCAAGCAGCCATAGAAATCCAGAGGCTGCAGCAAAAGAGTCATCCAGATAGGATCCAGAACGTACTCCAGATTCTTACTAGTTCCAAAGAAGACAGGGGACTGGAGGCCCATCTTGGATCTCAGCAGATTCAACACATTTATAAAGGAGAAGTTCCATATGGTCTATTCTCCCATTCCTCAGAGTGGGCGATTGGATGTGCTCTATAGATCTCAAGGATGCGTACTACCACATCAAAATGGCCAGGCCATCCAGAGATCTGCATTTCCGGTTGGGAGCCAGTCACTACCAATTCTGAGTCTGCCTTTTGGACTCGCAGCAGCCCCCAGTGTGTTTTACCAAATGCATGGCAGTGGTTACGGCTCACTCGAGGCATCTAGAATTCAGAGTGTTTCTGTATTTGGACAACTGACTCTTTACCGCTGCCTCCAGGCATCAACTAATTCTTTCCAGGGATTACACACTCAATCTCTGCTCTGTTAGGCAGCACTATCAAGTTCAAAAAGTCTGCATTGTCGCCATTGCAGCGTATCTCCTTTATCGGAACAGAACTAGACACTACCACCGCCACAGTAAGATTGCCCCTGGACAGAATAGCCACTCTCCGAAACCAGGTCTTGGACATATTGCAGAGAAGAAAAGTACCGGCCCATCAAGTACTGAAACTACTAGACACTGTGGCAGCTACATTCATATCAGTTCCTCTGGGACGTATGCACATGAGGATTCTTCAGTGGTTACTATTCACCCAGTGGTCGTACCAACAACTTCCCATGCCATTCTCGATCATGATTATGGAGTCTTGCAAGAAGGATTTTTGCTAGTGGTTGACCAGCCAACAAGTTACAGTGGGTCGCCTATTTGTTCTCCGCCGCCATCCGCGGATGCTTCTCTGATAGGGTGGGGGTTCTTTTTCAGGGAAGAACAGCCCAAGGCACCTGAGCGGAGACAGAGTCACAATTCCTCATCAGTGTTCTGGAGCTGAGAGCGGTGTTTTTGGCATTGCAGCACTTCCACGACTCTCTGCCTCTAGGGACGATTGAGATACAGACGGACAACATGTCAGTGGTCTGGCACATCAGCAAGCAATGGGGAAAAAACAGTTGTGTACCTACCATAAATGTAGATGTTCGAGTGTATTCACTGTTGCAGTCATTACTCTTGGGTTATCCTGCTGGCAGGCTACCCTCAGTCGGCCAGAATTCCAAAGTCTAGGTCCGGTGTCGGTTGCTGTCACCTCTTCCCTGACGTCAGTGCACCAGGGGTATAAAAGATGCAGCCGATGCCATTTTCTTGAGTTTTTCTTGCCCCAGATGTCAGGTGCCCCCAAATTGGTAGGCTGAAAAATATGCCAATAAAAATGCATGCACAAAAATAGCATTTCCTTCATCTACAAGCAGATACACCAAATAGGTTGTATAGGATAGAGAAGTGCAGATAAGTCCCAGCAAAGAAAAGGGGGATGGTGGGTGGGTAACCTGGACTGCAACTGTGAATACGCTCGAACATCTACATTTATGGTAGGTACACAACTGTACTATGTTCATCGTATTTCACTGTTGCAGTCATTACTCTTGGGTTGAATCCCAAAGCTGAGGAAGGGCGGCTGGGCTAAATAGGGTTAGGAGAGTCTATGAGGCCCTGCAGAACTGCAGTGGCAAAGCCTGTTCTGGACGTAGAGTAAAGAGGTAAGTGGTAGTGCTTTGTGAAGGTGTGCACTGAACTCCAAGTTGCAGCCTCTAAGATATCTTTGGTTGGTACTCCTCTGAGGAAGGCTGCTGCTCTGGTGGAATGAGGCCTAATGCCCTTGGGCACTAAACGGATGCAATGGCCTATCCATTTAGAAATAGTCTGTTTTGAGAGAGCCTTTCCTTGTGATCCTGCAGCATATGACACTAAAAGTTGCTCAGTCTTTCTGAAAGCTTTAGTTCTGTCCAAGTAGATGTCCAAAGAATGCAGATTTTTCTCACCCTTGTTCTGTGGATTAGGATAAAAGGTAGGCAAGTGAATGGTTTGGTTAAGGGCCACACTGGACACCACCTTAGGCATAAATGTAGGGTTTGTCCTCAGAGAAACCCTGTCTGGATGAAAAATGATGAAAGGTTCCATGGCCATGAGTGCTTGTAGCTCCAAGACTTGCCTTGCAGAGGTTATTGCTAGGAGCAGAGCTGTTTTCCAGGATATGAATTTTATATCTGCTGTTGATGCTGTCTCGAAAGGAGGCAGTGTGAGTTTTTCCAAAACATAATTGAGGTCCCAGGCCGGAATTGGTGCTCTCCTTGGAGGTCTAATGTTTTTGGCCCCTCTGAGGTACTGCCTTATTAAAGGATGAGAAAAGATAGGTGGTTCCGTATTGTAATGGGCTGAAATGGCAGAGGCATGAATCTTAATTGATGAGAAAGAAAGGCCTTTGTTCAGCATCTCAGTTAGGTATTGTAAAATCTGAGAGATATTTGGTACACGTGTCACTGCCTTGTTCCTGGTTCCAAGCACAGAATTTCTTCCATTTTTCTGCATAAGATTTTCTGGTACTGGGCCTCCTGGCCTCCAAGATAACATCCATAACCGCTTTTGAAAGAGGAGTGTTCTGCATGGCTACATTATCTGCCATGCTGCCAGATTTAAGGTCCTGAGTTGGTTGTGCAGGATCTGATTGTTTTGTTGGGTCAGTAAGTGAGAAGTATGAGGCAATGTCCATGCTGGACCTTGAGACCAGCTCTTTAGGATTGGGTACCAGTGCTGGCGTGGCCAGTTTGGTGCAATCAGTATCACTTTTGGCTTCTCTAGTCTGACATATAGGAGTACCCTGGGAAGGAGAGGCAGTGGGGGAAAAGCATATACAGTTAGATTTTTCCAGCTGAAGGATAGGGTGTCCACTTTCCATGCTTGCTTGTGATAAATCCTTGTGCAAAATCTCTGCAATTGGCAGTTGTGAGAGGAGGCAAATAGATCTATGTCTGGGCATCCCCATTTCTTTATCATGCTGAAGACTTCTGGATCCAGTTGCCATTCATGGGGATCCATGAGGTTTCTGCTTAGTTCGTCTGCCAGAGTATTTGTTTTTCCTGGCAGGAGTTGTGCTTGCAGGTGAACTTGAAAAGCCAATGCTTGTCCCATAAGGTCATTGCTTGTCTGCAGAGGGGGTAGGAAGGTACCTCCCTGCTTGTTTATGTACCACATGACCGTAGTGTTGTCTGTCTTTATCAGTAACTGTCCTGGATGAAGCAGGTCCTTGAAAGCTGTTGGGGCATTTTGAACAGCTAGCATCTATTTTTGATTGATGTGAAGATGCATCTGGTTTGCAGGCCATGTGCCCTGAATACATTTTCCTGCTATATGGGCCCCCCAGGCATCCGTTATCGGTGTCTGTTTGGCTGTGGATAATCTGAATGGCAGACCCTTGTTGTGGTGACAGGCTTCTGCCCACCATCGAAATTCCTGTTGCAGGCAGGGAATGAGTGCAATTACTGTCTCCAGGCTGTCGCAGTGCTGAGTCCAAACACTTTTTAGATACCATTGTAGTTTCCTCATATGCAGTCTGGCATATGGAATTGGTAGAATGCAAGATGCCATGAAATCCAAGGCCTGCAGGATTTTCCTTGCAGATAAGTGGGTTTTTGTTTCCAATTTCTTGAAGTAAGTAGTCAGTTGCTTTTGTTTTTCTGGTGTGAGATAAGCCATCTGATGTCCTTCAAGGATGCATCTGCAGTCATCACATATGGGTTGTCCTGCCTCAGGCAGCCCTTCGGTCGGCCGGATTCCAAAGTCTGGGTCCGGCGTCGGCTGATGTCGCCCTTTCCCCGACGTCAGAGCGCCTGGGGTATAAAAGCATCAGCCGACGCCATCTTCCTCCAGTCTTTCTTGCCGGGTGGTGCCCGAAGCAGAAGCAGTTCGCAAGTGCCGGTCGGCAAGCTCCTGTAATTCAGCTACCGAAGTCTTCAAAAGCTAAGTACCCGTTAGACTCTTTCTTGCCTCAGCCGATGTCAGATAAAGTTAATAATTGCCTAACTTGTGGGAAACAAATACCTCATAAGGATTTCCACTCTTACTGCCTCCCCTGCCTAGGCCCAGACCACGACGTCTCGGCCTGTTCAGCCTGTGCTTCCTTCAACCGACGCACTCTTAGACATCGGGCGGAGTTTGCAGAGGAATTTTTTGGGGCTAGTTTTCGTACAAAATGCCGTCGGAGACTCCGACTTCACATTTAACAAAGAAACGGAAGGACAAGGACCGACACACGTGGGCCGCGGTTTCGGCTGAAACCCCGGCCAGGCCTACTGCGAGTGTCTCTGTCTCAGCTGAAACAGAGTCCTTGGTACTTCCGACCCCCGAAACCGCTCAACCGACAACCTCTGCCCCGGAGGCCCCTGCTGAGTCGGTTATTGAATTTCCTTCAGAAACTGGTGTCTTGGAAACTTCAGACACCATTCCTCTAGACAAAACTACACCAGCACGTGGTGCAGCCAGGCCTCCTGTATCCATGTCCATAAAGGCATTCACCAGGGCTAAAGCTGCTAAACACACAAAAACAATGCCTCCCAGGGTTATTCCTCAGGGACCCACTACAAGTTCACAGATTCTAACCTTAGCAGAGGACCTTATTTCCTTAATTAGGCCATCCGGACAGGGGCTCTCAACCTCCTCCAGACAAAAGGCCCAGGGTTGAGCCCCTCTGATCCCCACTCCTCAGAGGAGGCCACTGATGGCTCTGCTCTCTCGGACTATCAGGAGGAGGCTTTTTCGGCCTACGAGGATTCTGATGCAGAGGAATCTATCCCCTCGGCCTCCCCCCTGAAGAACTATCCTTCGGGGAGACCCCTCACACTATGAGAGAGCATTTCAAATGGCAGGGCCAGGAATTATCTGATTCCAGGAAAAGATTAAGAACTTTTCTGCATTTACCTCAGTATAGACCTTTGGCTATTCCTCCTGTTTTGAATGTCATTGATGATGTGTACTCTGAGTCTAGCATAACCCCTGACACTCTTCCTCCGGCCCCTGTCAAACCCGATAGGTACTACAGGGTCCCGGACTCGCATCATTTTCTTTACAAGGCCCACTCTGCTGATCCAGAAACTATTTCCCAGGGCCCTAAAGGGGTTGCAGCTGCCACAACTAAAAATCCCCTCCCCTCTCTAAGGGAGTCCAGGGCTTTAGAGAGATGGGGTAAAAAAGTGTATACTTCTGCTACTCTTTCTATGAGGGCATTGAATTGTCAATTTCATATGATACAGTACCATGAGTATTTGTTAGATGAATTGCATAAAAAAACTGTCTTCACCTGAACCCCTAGATCGCAAATCACTTCAGGATCTGGTACATAACTCCCAGCAGGTTAGCAACCATTTCTTACAGTGTGGTTATGATGCATTGGAAGCTTCATGTAGGTCAGCTGACAGGTGCAGTCATACGTAGGCATGCTTGGCTGAAGGAACAGTTGTATTTAAGCTTGCACCCAGGAATATTATCTCTTGAGAGGGCACTAGTTTGGATTTCTTTTCGTTTACTGTGTACCCTAGGCCAGTTAGTAATCTTTTTACAAATGCCAGATGCTTCAGAAGAATGTCTTGGTTCTCTGCTTGAATTAGGCAGTCGTCCCAGTAGGGATATATTTGAATTCCTTTTTGTCTGCAAAACACAATTACTGGTGCCAGGCATTTTGTGAAGACCCTGGGCACAGTAGATAAGCCAAAGGGACAGTGCAGAGGATTGGTAATGCATTGAGCCAGCTATGAATCTGAGGTATCTTCTGTAAGATTGTCTGATTGGGACATGCAGGTATGCCTCTTTTAGGTCCAAAGTTACGAGCCAAGCCTTCTTGCCCAGCATGGCGGTAGCTGCTGTAGAGTCAACATCTTGATTTTTCGAACTTCCAGAAACTTATTTAGTATAGACAGGTCCAGTATTGGTCTCCAGGTTTTGTCTTTTCTGGGTACTAGAAAGAGTCTTGAGTAAAATCCTTGCCCCTGCTCTTGTTGTGGTACTTGCTGAATGGCCCTCATGTCCGTGAGGGCTGTAATTTGTTTTTGTGCCTCTGCCCATTGATTATGTGGCAGGTCTGGCATACCTTTTGACCTTTAGTAGGGTGCGAAAAAGGAACCTGTAGCTTTAGGACACTATGTTCAGGACCCATTTGTCTTGGATAACCATTTGCCAATTTAAAGAAAAATGTGCTAGTTTTCCCGCTAAGGGGGCTGCCAAATGAAAAGTGCTTTGATCTGGTAGAGGAAAGTCATTGGGACCGTTTCCTGTAAGGTTGTGATTTGTCTTCTCCGCTTTTGGAGGGAGGAGCACCCCATTGTTTAGGCCTGTATGAGCCTTGGGGCTGAGATCTGCCTCTGGCACTCTTGTATCTACCTCTTTGTGGTCTGTCTGACACTGGAAAGAACCAATTTTTAGAGGGCCAGTTCCTGCTAAACCTGGGTGGCTGTACCTGTAAGAAATCCTTGACTGTCTGCATGGATTTTGCTTTATCCTCCATTTTTTTTCAACACCTCTTCTGCTTTAGTACCAAACAAAGTATCATGCTGTAATGGTGCATCTAATAATTTTGCTTTAACATGATCAGGCAGATTCTGTTCCTTTAACCAAGCATGCCTCCTAATAACAGAACCTGTAACAGCGACCCTGCAAGAGGCCTGCAGTGAATCATAACCACATTGCAAAGTATGCTTTCCCACTTGTTCAGCTGCATGCAATAAATCCTGCAATTCCTTGATGTCCTTCATGGATGCATCTGCAGTCATAACAAATGGGTTGTCCTGTCGTCAGGCAGCCCTTCGGTCGGCCGGATTCCAAAGTCTGGGTCCGGCTTCGGCTGATGTCGCACTTCACCCGACGTCAGCATCTGCTGGTCTTCGGGTATAAAGGCATCAGCCGACGCCATTTTCCTCAGTCTTTCTTGCCGCGTGGCGCCCGAAGCAGAAGCTGTTCGCAAGTGCCGGTCGGTCAGATCCAGAGATTACTACTACCGAATACTACTTCGAAGACTTCTAAAAAGCTAAGTACCCCATTGGGGACTCTTTCTTGCCTCAGCCGATGTCAGAAAAAGTCAATAACTGTTTAACTTGTGGGAAACAAATACCTCATAAAGATTTCCACTCTTACTGTCTGCCTTGCTTAGGCCCAGACCACGACGTAGCAGCCTGCTCGGCCTGCGCTTCCTTCAACCGACGCTAAGGCGTCGGTCGGAGTTTGCTGAACAGTTTTTCGGCTCAGACTTTGCGTACATTATGCCGTCGGATCCTCCGACTACCCAAATTGTTAAAAAACACAAGGAAAAAGACCGACACTCGCGGTCCGCGGTTTCGGCCGAAACCACGGTTAAGCAAGCCGCGAGTGTCTCGGTTTCGGCCGAAACCGAGAAAACTGGTCAATCTTCAGCCGAATCCATGACTACTACTGAGGCTCCTGCTACCTTACCTGAATCGGCCTCAGAAATTTTGCCTACAACTGTGGTTTCTAGTGATTTATCAGACACCATCCCTTTGGATGTCTCTACCCCAGCACGTGGTGCTGCTAGACCCCCTGCAGCCATGTCTATCAAGGCCTTTGCCAGGGCTAAAGCAGCCAAATCTGCTAAATCAGTGCCTGTTAAACCTCCCTCACACAGGCCCACTTCTAGTTCACAAATGCTTACTCTGGCAGAAGATTTAATATCCTTAATTAGGGGATCCCAATCTCACCCAGACAGGGCCTCTCAGCCCCCAGAAAAGAGACCTAGGACAGAGCCCCCCGAGCCAGTGTCCTCTGATGATTCTGCGGATGACTCCTACATTACAGAACAGCCAGAGGATCTTTTTTCTACTTATGAAGACTCCGATGCTGAAGAATCCATTCCAGCTGCCTCTCCACCAGAGGAATTTTCCTTTGGGGAAACCTTACATGCCAAGAGAGAACAATTTCAATGGCAGGGACAAGATTTCTCAGATTCAAGAAAAAGGCTTAGGACTTTTCTGCACTTACCACAACATAGGCCCTTAGCTATACCTCCTGTTTTGCCTGTTGTGGATGATGCATTTAATGATGTCTGCACTGCTCCTGATTCTTTACCTCCAGCCCCTGCCAAACCTGATAGATTTTACAGGGTACCAGACACTCATCACCACCTATACAAGGCCCCACTGGCAGACCCCGAAACTATTTCCCAGGGGCCTAAGGCAGTAGCCTCGACCACAGCAAAAAACCCTATTCCTTCAGAAAGGGAATCCAGGTCCTTAGACAGATGGGGGAAAAAAGTTTACACCTCTGCTACTCTCTCAGCTAGAGCTTTAAACTGTCAGTTTCACATGATCCAATACCAAGAGTTTATGCTTGATCAGTTAACTAAAAAAGTATCCTCTGATGAATCTTTAGATAAGAAATATGTATTAGAAATGGTGAATAACATACAACAGGTTAGTAACCATTCCTTAAAATGTGGCTATGATGCACTGGAGGCTTCATTTAGATCAGCCATGACTGGCACAGTGATAAGAAGACATGCATGGTTGAAAGAACAGGTCTTACCGGATCATGTTAAAGCAAAGCTATTAGATGCTCCTATGGATAAGGCCAGTTTATTTGGTACACCTGCCCAGCAGGTAATGAAGAAAATGGAAGAAAAGGCAAAATCTGTACAAACAGTTAAAGATTTCTTACAGGTTCAGCCCCAAGGTTTAGCAGGAACTGGCCTGCCAAAATTGGTCCTTTCCTGACTCCACAAGATCCCAAAGGGGCAGGAATAGATGCTCCAGAGGCAGAAATCAATCCAGAGGAGGTGCCTACAGAGGACGACAGTGGCAAGGTAATAACAGAGGCACAGACACAACCACTACCACTGCAACAGGACAATCACAGTGACTTGGCTCTAACTCCGCCTACCAGGGAGCAAATAGCAGCACCATTAGGCGGAAAGTTAGCCTTATTTTCGAAAAATTGGCACTATATCACAAAAGACAAGTGGATTTTGCAAACCATAGACCAAGGCTACCGGTTCCACTTCCACACCTTACCAGTAAAAAGAGGAATGCCAAACCTGCCTCCAAATCAAAAAATAGAAGCTCTACAGCAGTTAACGGAATTAACAAAGATGAGAGCTGTGGAAAGAGTACCAATAACAGAACAGGGCAAAGGATTCTACTCCAGACTCTTCCTAGTACCAAGAAAAGAGAAAAGTTGGAAACCTATTCTCGACCTGTCCATCTTAAACACATATATCATTGTCCCAAAATTCAAAATGCTGACCCTACAGCAACTTCTTCCCATGCTGGGCAAGGAGTGTTGGCTGGTAACTCTAGATCTCAAGGAGGCATACCTGCACGTCCCCATTCGACCAAATTGCAGAAGATACCTCAGATTTCTTGCAGGATCAGAGCATTATCAATTCTCAGCATTGCCCTTTGGCTTATCTACTGCGCCCAGAGTATTCACAAAATGCCTGGCATCAGTAATCGCTCACTGCAGACTACAGGGAATCCAAATTTATCCATACCTGGACGACTGCCTGTTACAAGCGGACAACAAAAGCAAGCTGACAACAGATTTACAAAGGGTCATTTACTTGCTACAAGCCCTGGGATACACAGTCAATTTACAAAAGTCAAGGCTGATACCATCCCAAACAAGAACATTCTTGGGCGCAGAATTGGACACAGTAAAACAAATGGCATTCCTAACTGCAGAAAAACAAAAAGAACTCCCTCTTTACTTCTTGGCATTAACAAAACAGAACAAACTAACAGCAAGAAAAGTTCTGCAGGCCTTGGGCTTCATGGCATCATGCATAATCTTGGTCCCACATGCCAGACTGCATATGAGGAAACTACAGTGGTACCTAAAGAATTTATGGTCTCAACACAGGCACAGCCTAGAAGCAGAAATACCACTAATCCCATGCCTAAAACAGGAGTTCCTATGGTGGGCTCAAGCATGCCAGTCAAACCCAGGCCTACCCTTCCACAACTTTCGAACAAGCCAAACCATCACAACAGACTCCTCAGACCTAGGATGGGGGGCGCACATGCTGGACAAATGCGTACAGGGATTGTGGACTCAGGACCAGCTGCACCTGCACATAAACCAAAAAGAAATGCTGGCAGTACAACTGGCAATCCAAAAATTCAGACCATTCCTCAAAGAAGGCCATTTGATGATAAGGACAGACAACACCACAATCATGTGGTACATCAACAAACAGGGAGGCACTCATTCATACCCCCTATGCAGAATGACTTTGGACCTTTGGAATCTGGCTCTCAGCTACAACATCCAGTTACAGGCAATATTTGTACCGGGAAAACAGAACACCCTAGCAGACATGTTAAGCAGAACCACCTCAGATGCTCACGAATGGATGCTACACCCGGACATCTTCAAGACCATCACAAAGAAATGGGGAATGCCACAAATAGATCTATTCGCTTCCCCTCTCAATCACCAGCTCAAAAAATTCTGCACCAGGACATTCCACCCACTTGCATGGAAGGTGGATTCTCTCTCCTTCAGCTGGAAAGGTCTGACAGCATATGCATTCCCACCTCTTCCCTTGATACACAAGGTATTACTGAAAATCAAAGAGGAACGTCCAAGGATAATCCTGATAGCTCCGAACTGGCCAAGACAACACTGGTACCCATTGCTGAGGAGCATGTCTCGGGAGAAAATGTGGTCAGTACCCCTGATGCCTTTGATGTTAACTCAGAACAACTACATCATCATGCATCCAAACCTAAAAACTTTGCAACTGACTGCCTGGAATATCACATAGCAGCAACTAATCCAGATCTTTCCCAAAGGGTTAAAGACATTATCCTTGATGCCCGCAGACCTTCAACAAGAAGGAACTATGCAGGAAAATGGAAAAGGTTTGTCATTTGGAGTGCTGAAAGAGGAAAAGATGTGTCGAATATAGATATTGCTAACATTCTGGAGTATTTGGCAGAGCTTCTACATACAGGCCTGTCCTATTCCTCCATCAAGATACATGCATCAGCTATTTCAGCAGAATACAGCTTTGATCCACTTGTCTTTTCACATCCTCTACTCAGGCAGTTCCTCAGAGGGATCAAGAATGTAAAACCTCCTAGGAAACCACCATTACCAGCATGGGACTTGAACTTTGTGCTAGAAAAGTTGACACTCCCTCCGTTTGAACCAGCAGCAACAGCAGATCTACAGCACCTGTCATGGAAAACTGCTTTCCTACTGGCAATTACCTCAGCAAGGAGGGTTTCGGAACTACAGGCCTTAATGGCAGTACAACCCTTCCTAATCTTCCATCAAGATAGGGTGACCATGAGAACTAATCCTACATTTATGCCTAAGGTGGTATCCAGAGTGTCTTTAAACCAGACAATCCACCTACCTACCTTCTTCCCCAATCCACAAAACAGAGGGGAAAGAATGCTTCATACCTTGGACGTACATAGACAGCTACGCTACTACCTGGACAGAACCAAAAGTAACAGAAAAACTGACCAGCTTTTTGTAGCCTATGCAACAGGAAGGGAAGGAAAAGCAATTTCCAAACAGACAATCTCCAAATGGATAGGAAATTGCATAAGATTGTTACTCCTACCATGGAAAACCAATTCCACAGAACATAAGGCCTCATTCTACAAGGGCTGCAGCCACTACCACAGCTTTCTTACGAGGAGTGGCAACCAAGGACATTATTGAGGCGGCTACTTGGACCTCCGTGCATACATTTGCCAAGCATTACAATTTACCTCTATATATTCTAGATCCCGAGCAGGGTTTGCCACTGCTGTACTGCAAGGGATCCTAACCACACCATAATTTTTTCTTCCTCCTCCCCTAGTTGGCTATGGTATTCTACCCATTTGTTATGACTGCAGATGCATCCATGAAGGACATAGTACAGTTTTGTACCTACCATAAATGTAGATGTCCGAACTGGATAGCATCTACAGTCAGGATTACCCTCCCTCCTTCCCCTCTGTGGTACTCCTAGGGTATTTACCCTCCTAATAGCTAGCTGGGGGGGGGTGGGGTCTCTTATGGTGTATTTGTTTGTATATATGTACATACATGCTTATTTTTTGTTTGCCTTCTACCTTTTTGGAAACATTGGCATTTATCCAAAATTTAGCCTTCCAAGAGGGCAACTGGCATCTGGGGCAAGAAACACTGAGGAAAATGGCGTCGGCTGATGCCTTTATACCCGAAGACCAGCAGAGATGACGTCGGGTGAAGTGCGACATCAGCCGAAGCCGGACCCAGACTTTGGAATCCGGCCGACTGAAGGGCTGCCTGACAGGACAACCCATTTGTTATGACTGCAGATGCTATCCAGTTCGGACATCTACATTTATGGTAGGTACAAAACTGTACTTTCTGTGAACATTCAGTATTTGTCAACAGTTTCTGTTTAAGCAGTGACATTAAATATTGCCAATATTTAAGCATATGAAACTGACAATATAAAGCCCTTACAGCCAGGGTAGCAGAAGTGTAGACTTTTTTCCCCCATCTGTCTAGAGCCCTAGAATCTCTGTCAGAGGGGACAGGGTTTTTTGCAGTGGAAGCTTTAACACCTTTGGGACCCTGAGATATAGTTTCTGGGTCAGTAGCAGGGTTTTTATATAGGAATTTATGAGAATCCGGGACCCTGTAGTATCTGTCTGGCTTAGCAGGTGCAGGGGGTAAAGAGTCAGGGGACAGGCCGGACTCTGAAAATACATCATCTGCAATGTCCAGAACAGGTGGAATAGCAGGGGGTCTGTGCTGAGGAAGTAGCAGAAAGTCTCTGAGCCTTTTCTTGGATTCAGAAAGGGTTTCCCCAAAAGAATAATCCTCGGGAGGAGAGGCTGAAGGAATAGATTCTTCAGCATCAGAATCCTCATAGGGAAGCTTGGAGTAATCCTGTTCAGAAGAGGAATCAGAGGAAATAGAAACCTGATCAGAAGAATCATACTCTCTCTCTTGCCTAGGCCTCTTATCAGGAGGGGGATGGGAGCCCAAATTTGATGTCTCACAGATTATGTAGGGCCTTCGTTAAGGGCACCTTTCATCTTGGGACACCTCTTAGACACCTGTTAGACAACCCTTTGCTCCCTGGAAGCTACATTTTGTGCTGTTGCGTAATATCCCCCCCCCCCCTTCAGCCTTCATCATCCTGTCAGTTGAAGTTTCTTTCTTGGAAGACTATTTTCTTTGTGGCCATTACCTCAGCACGCAGGGTGTCTGAACTCCAAGCCCTTTCTATCAAACCCCCATATTTGGTGTTCCACCCAGACAGAGTATCTTTGACCATCCAGACAGAGTATCATTGAGGACTAATCCTTCATTCCTGCCAATGGTGTGTTCTGAGACCAATCTGAACCAAACTATTGAACTTCCAACCTTTTTCAGTTGTGTCATTCGGCTTTTCCCGCTTAGGGGTCGCCACAGCGGAACTCTGGTCTGCTAATGATTGGCAGTGGATTTTTACGTGCCGAGTTGCCAGCCCTGACACACAACCTTCAACGAAGGTACGCCCATTCACGCATGTCTCCACACAGAAGACGCTCTAGCTGAGAATTGAACAGGACAATGTCTTACTGTGAGGCGACAACGCTATGGAATGTATGTTGCATAAACTCAATGTTCACAGACAATTGAGGTTCTCTTTGGACAGAACAAAAGAATTTAGAAGATCTGACCATTTTATCTCATGCTGATGCTAAGAAAGGATTACCAGTTTCTAAAGTTACCTTTTCCAAATGGTTAACTGACTGCATTAAACTTATCTACTCTTCAGTGAACCAAACATTAAGTATGGTGTGAAGGTGCATTCAACTAGAGCAGCCTCCACTTCTTTGGCTTATATGGCTCGATTACCTTTGGACACTATATGTGCAGTTGCCACTTGGTCTAAGCTTCATACCTTTATCACTCATTAGAAAGTGGACAGGGCTTCCTTTGGTTCCACTGTCCTCAGGAATATATTCCCTTGAGCCACCCAGGTATGGGGTGCTTGGGACGCTACCCATGTGAAAGAATAAACGGCGAGATTGAACAACTTCACATAAAGAAGTTATGTACTTACCATAACGTTCCATGTGTGTTGTTCATCTCACCTTTATTCCTACATTCCCACCCACCTTCCCTCTACAGGTTCTCGAAGAGCAAGTAGACTTTGGGTCTGGTGGTCTTGTTCTGGGACTACTTACTCCGGCTAGAGTATTTATTGAGTTGCACCTGTTCATGCAGGGTTCAGCAAACTAGATCTGAGGTAGGACAGTGAGCATCATGGGATAGGGACCTGGCCTCGAGCTACTCTGAGATCTTTAGCTAGTAAAGCGGCCAACTGTGAGCCGATGGTTCAGCTCCATACCCATGTGTAATTTATAAAGGCGAGATGAACAACTCACATTGAACATTATGCTAAGTACAGAACTTCTTTTTTTGTACATTCAGGTTGCACACTTATTTTCAAACTTTCCACTTTGTTAAAACAGCTTGACCATTCTGTTTTCAGGTCTTGAAAAAAGTGGTACATTTTATTTTATTTTGTTTACCTGGGTAATATTGACCAATATCTGGCTCATCCCAGGTGAAAAAAAATTTACAAACCAAAAATAGACATGTAAGCAGTAACGGAGTTATTCAGACAAATTGTGTATTTGCATTGTGGTGGACAAGCAGAGTGTATATACATTGTAGTAGAAAAGCAGAATGTAATGTACAATATATATTTATTAGTTTCTAAATTGGATCAGTCTTCAGTAAATCTTGAGAGAGGAGAAGAACTTGGAAAGGAAGAAACTTGGAAAGGAAACAGGAATAGTGTTTTAGGTGGAATGTCCTGTGCTGAAGTATTTAGCTTGGATGAAGTGGCTTTTTGAGTTGTATTTTGAATTTGGAGTAAGTGTTGATTTCATTTAGTTTGGTGGGGAGATTGAGAGTAGGTGCCAAGAGAGAACGCATGTGCAGTGCTGTGGAGTTTGGTTCTAGGGGTAACGAGAGAGGGTGTCATTTGTGTGTAGTACCCCGGGTTGTATGAGGAGGACTTTCATTGTCTTGCTGCAAGGGGAGTACATTTTTATAGTTAAGAGTAGTTTATAGAACTGGAATACTAGCAGTTGGTTAGATCTTTGTTTTATGGGCAGCCATTTGTTTTTTTGTTTTTTGTCTGTTAATATTGTGATGCTTCTAGAGAGGTGAGTTTGTGATGAATTTGGCTGATTCTGTTAAGAAATAGGAGTGTGGCAATGGTTTTTGAGGCTGAAGCAAAATGTATGTTGCTTAGTGTGTTTGTTACTGAATACAGTCAACTGAAGGATAGGTGCTGAATTTTTTTATTTTATTTAAGTATGTAAAACTACTAAGCTTAAGTATTCATTTTCCAAGGCAACTTGGGAGCACTACCTGGTTTGCACAGTAGATAAATGAAGGCGGAAATAGTTGATCCTTGGAGTATAGGACGAAGCTTGATAGCAACTCCTAGCTTTAATCCTGTGTGCTGAATTGCCAGGGTAAAATTTCATGCAAAGCCTACCCCCTTATATCACATTGCTGTCCTCTGCTAGCTTTGTCAATTCAGTGTTTTTGTAATGGACTTGCACACTTTGATTCCTTTTGAATTTTTTTTTTCCCCCCACTTGCTAGAAGGTCGTTAATTTGATTCCTTGTCTGTCTGTATTTATTTAGTTCTTTTTCGCTGAATGGAAACCTTTGCATATTGTGGTGATCTTTGTATTTCACTGTTGCAGTCATTACATTTGGGTAATCTGCTGGCAGGTTGCCCACAGTCGGCCTGAATTCCAAAGTCTTGGGTCCTGCGTTGGTTGCTGTCTTTTATTCCATGACGTCAGGTCGTCAGGGGTATAAAACATGCAGCCGACGCCATTTTCTTTAGTCTTTCTTGTTGCGTGGTGCCCAAAGCAGAAGCATTTCGTAAGTGCCGGTCGGCCGACTACTGAAATATTGAGTTTCAGAACCGAAGTCTTCACTAAAGCGAAGTACCCCATTGGAGAAACGTTTTTCTTGCTTTTTACTGATGTCAGAAAAAGTTAATAATTGTATTACTTGTGGGAAGCAAATGCCTCATAAGGATTTCCATTTATACTGTATTCCTTGCCTAGGCCCTGATCACAATGTGCCTGGCTGTCTGTTTTGTGCTAGATTTAACCAACACATTATTAAGTGTTGGTATATTTTTGCATCAAAGTATTTTGGAAACGGATTTAACTACCCAGAAATGTCGAAGGATAGCAATCCGACTACTGGAATACATAAAAAACGCAAAGAAAAGGACAGAGAAAGGCAGTCGAGATCCAAAACCAATGACAAAGCTTCTCCTAAGCCAGTCGCCGGTACTCAGTGAGGCCTTTTTTGCAGCCCCTGATGCCAACTACCTTCGAGTCGCAGACCTCTACCGATACCCATGTGGAGTCCGGCATGCCGCAAGATACTTAAGGTATTGGACAGACAGATGTATCTCCCTCGGATGGGTCCAGAGCCACTGAACAGGCACCGGCTTCTGAGGGTGTATTTAGACCTCAACATTTATATAACAAACTGACGACAGCTGCAAAACCAAAGACAACTTCTAAAACTAAAAAAAAACAATGCCTGAGCCACGTGCATAGGCCTCTATGCCTAAAAAACAGATTATCAAAATGGCTGAAGACCTTGTTACCTTGATCAGAGGTACCCATCCCCCTCCAGATAAGAGGCCTAGGCAAGACACTGATTATGAATCTTCAGATCACGTTTCTATTTCTTCTGATTGCTCTTCTGATCAGGAATTATCTATTCCTCCCTATGAGGATTCTGATGCTGAGGAGTCTATTCCGTCTGCATCTCCTCCAGAGGATTATTCATTTGGAGTAACCTTGCATACTTTGAGGGAGCATTTTCACTGGGAGAATCAAGACTTCTCAGAATCAAAAAAGAGGCTCAGGGATTTCCTTCTCCCTCAGCACAAGCCTTTAGCCATTCCCACTGTTTTAGACATTGTGGATGATGTGTTTTTGGAGTCGAGCTTGACCCCTGACGCCTTACCTCCGGCTCCCAGTAAGCCTGACAGATATTACAGGGTCCCTGACTCGCATAAATTTTTATTTAGGAGCCCTGCTGCTGACCCTGAAACTATTCCACAGGGTCCAAAGGGAGTTAAGGCCTCAACAGCAAAAAACCCTACCCCCACTGACAGAGATTCAAGAGCACTAGACAGATGGGGAAAAAAGGTTTATACATCTGCAACCTTGGCAGTCAGGGCCTTAAACTGTAAATTTCACATGCTTAAGTACCAACAACATGCTATGGGATTGCTGAAACAGAAAATTATGTTAATTTCAGAATGTGCAGAAAATAAAGAATTGCAGGAATTATTGCATGCAGCTGAACAAGTTGGAAAGCATACTTTGCAATGTGGGATTGATTCCTTAGAGGCCTCCTTCAGGGCCGCAGTTACTGGATCTGTGATTAGGAGGCATGCCTGGTTAAAGGAGCAAAATTTGCCTGATCATGTTAAAGCTAAATTGCTAGATGCACCTTTACAGCATGATTCTTTGTTTGGTATTAAGGCAGAAGAGGTTTTAAAGAAAATGGAAGACAAAGCTAAGTCTGTGTTAAAGACTTCCTACAAGTGCAGCCACCAAGATTCAGTAGACACTGGCCTACAAAAAATTGGTCCTTTCCTGTGTCAGACAGAGCTCAAAGGGGCAAATCCAGACACCCAAAGGGTTCCAGATACCAGGCGCAAGATTCATACAGGTCAAAGCAATGTGGCGCACCTACCTCCAAATCAGGGGGAGACAAAGTGCAAACCTACAGAAAACAGTCCCAATGACTTTCCTCTGCCTACACCAAGCACTTATCTTTGACAGCACCCTTAGGGGGAAAATTAGCACTTTTTGCTCAAAATTGGCAGTTAATAACCCAGGACAAATGGGTACTAAAGCTTGTATCACAGGGATACAGATTCCATTTCCACACTCTGCCACTGGCAAACGGTTGGCCAGATCTGCCCAAAAATCAATGGGTAGAGGCACAGAAACAGGTTACGTCCCTCATGGATATGGGGGCCATTCAACCAGTACCAGAACAGGAAAAAAGACAAGGTTTTTACTCAAGACTGTTCTTGGTACCCAGAAAGGACAAGGCCTGGTGGCCAATACTGGATTTATCAATTCTGAACACATACCTGGGCATTCCAAAATTCAAAATGTTGACTTTGCAGCAGCTTCTGCCCATGCTGGGCAAGAATGCTTGGCTGGTGACATTAGATCTAAAAGAGGCATACCTGCATGTCCCAATATGACAATCGTGCAGAAGATACCTCAGATTCAAGGCTGGCTTAATGCACTACCAATTCTCTGCACTGCCCTTTGGCTTATCTACTGCGCCCAGGGTCTTTACAAAGTGCCTGGCACCAGTAATTGCGTTTTGCAGACAAAGAAGTGTACAAATGTATCCTTACTTGGATGACTGTCTCATTCAAGCAGAGAACAAGGACACCCTTCTTCGACACCTGGCATTTGTGAAAAGGATTCTAACATGCCTAGGGGTACACTGTAAATGAAAAGAAATCGCAACTGGTACCCTCTCAAAAGATAACATTCCTGGGTGCAAGCTTGAATACAGATGCCCAGATGGCTTACCTTACGCCAGACAAACAAAGGCAACTGACTACTTAATTCAAACTGATGGCAACAAAAACCCAGTCTTCTGCAAGACAAATTCTGCAGGCTCTGGGCTTCATGGCATCCTGCATCCTACTAATTCCATATGCAAGACTGCATATGAGGAAACTTCAATGGTACCCAAAAAGTTTATGGAGTCAACATTCACACAGTCTGGAAACCATGATTTCTCTCGTTCCCTGCCTACAACAGGAGTTTCTACGGTGGGCAAAGGCCAGTCACCAAAACATGGGATGGCCCTTCACTCTACCCCCTCCCAGCCAAACCTTAACAGACGCATCCGATTATGCCTGGTGGGCCCACATGGCAGGAAGATGCATTCAGGGCATATGGCTACCAAAATAAATGCATCTACATATTAACCAGAAAAAGATGCTAGCTGTTCAAAATGCCTTAACAGCCTTCAAGGACTTACTTCATCCAGGACAACTACTGATAAAGACTGACAACACCACAGTCATGTGGTATATAAACAAGCAAGGGGGCACACACTCATACCCCCTTTGCAGATTAGCCATGGCACTGTGGGACCATATACATCTTCAAGCTCAATTCCTGCCAGGAAAACAAAACACTCTGGCAGACGATTTAAGCAGAAACCTTATGGATCCTCACGAGTGGAAACTAAATCCACAAGTCTTCATCGTGATAACAGAGAAATGGGGGAGCCCAGACATAGATCTATTTGCCTCTCCCCAAAATTGTCAACTGAAAAGATTCTGCACAAGGACTTATCACAGACGAGCATAGAAAGTGGACGCCCTGTCCTTCAGTTGGAAAAACCTATCAGTTTACGTCTTTCCTCCTCTGCCTCTTCTACCCAAGGTCCTCCTAAAAGTCAGACGAGAAGCCAAAGATGATATTAATTGCCCCGGACTGGCCCCGCCAATACCGGTTCCCAATCCTAAGGAACTTGTCTCACTACCCAGCTTGGACCTTGCCTCAAACACCACAGCTACTGTCCCAGCAAAACAATCAGATCCTGCGCAATCAGCTACAGACTCTAAACCTGGCAGCATGGCTAATCAGGTAATCATACAAACACCTCTCAGTAAAGCTGGGATGGATGTCATTTTGGAAGCCAGAAGGCCTAGTACTAGAAAATCTTATGCTGAAAAATGGAAAAGATTCTGTGCTTGGAATAGAGCACAAGGAACTGATACAGCAGAACCAAATATTCCTCGGATATTACAATACTTAACTGAGATGCTTGACAAAGGCCTATCTTTTTCCTCAATCAAAATCCATGCCTCTGTCATTTCGGCTTATTACAACACAGAGCCACCAATCTTTTTTCATCCCTTACTAAAGCAGTATCCTGGAGGAGCCAAAAATTTAAGGCCCCCTAGAAGATCGCCATTACGTGCATGGGACCTCAATTATGTGTTGGAAAAACTCACCCTGCCTCCATTTGAACCAGCTGCTCCCGCTGATATAAAGTTCTTATCATGGAAGACGGCTCTGCTACTAGCAATTACTTCAGCAAGAAGAATTTCAAAGCTACAGGCCCTCCTGGCTGTAGAGTCTTTTATCATATTTTACCCGGACAGGGTGTCTTCGAGTACAAATCCTACTTTTATGCCGAAGGTAGTTTCCATTGTGGCTCTTAACCAAACAATTCATCTGCCAACTTTTTATCCAAATCCGCAGAACAAAGGGAGAGAATCCTGCATTCCTATAACTAAAAGATGAGCGATGCACAGCACCACACCATAAAACATATCTCAACAATTTATTCAGAGCTGCATCTCAACAAGACAAAAAACAACAAACAACGGATTAGCGCTTTCAACTATCAAAGCCTTCTTCAGATCCACATTCAAAAGCCACATCTCAATCTAATATAAGGCATACAGCAGCCAGTGACAAAACATGTAAACAAGCTGCTTTGCTGTAACCAATACGAGTGCTTATACAAGCACTTCATCATCCAATGTGTTTATTCTAATTAGCTTTGACTAGCAAGTTAAGATGGAAAATGTAAATTAGACTTCGCTTTCTCAAATATCATTGGTCTTGGCTAGCAAATGAAAGCAGAAATGTAAATCGGACTTTGCTTGCTTAAAAATCATTGGTTTACGTTAAATATTATACAAAACATAGCTTTGACTAGCAAGTTAAAATGTAAATTAAACTTCGCTTTCTCAAACATCATTGGTCTGGGCTAGCAAATGAAAGCAGAGATGTAAATCAGACTTTGCTTGCTTAAAAATCATTGCTTTGTGTTAAACATTAGACAAAACATAGGGAACTTGTATCAAAGTATTCCCTATCGCTTTCATAAAAATAAAAAACAAGTTATTCTAAGTTCACTTAAGCGCAATTCTTTAAAGACATTTAACAAACCATATCTTACTAAAATATAAATACTTAAAACATTTTTGGCATTTAAAAATACATATGCAAAGTCCTTAATAACAAAGCGCTAATAAAATATATAAAATATAATATATCTTTAAATTATATAATATATACTATCTACATTATTAAATGAACAGAAGCAGAAAAAATACATTAATAGTATTACCGAACCCCATCGTTGAAGATGTCATAAACAACGAACTGTGGGAGCTACAAAAAGTCTGAACAGCACCATAGAAGAATATATGATGACCATCTTAAATTTCTACTATGAAACAACAGTGACTAAAAAATATAATACAAATCACTAAAACAATTAATAAGGCAATATGGGTCATAGTCAGAACCTTCAAACAGACGATAGTACACAACATATAAAAATCATATGATTGATAGTTGTCCATATGAAAAATATTTATTAAGCTAGGCTGTATTTTGAATAATTTTTCTATTCTTCAAAAACGGCTTGATTGGTACACTTCCATTTAATCCAGGTGGATGATCAGCCCGCAGTCTCATAATCCATTTGGATTCCTCACGTTCAGTCAAATTCACCAAATCGCCTTCTCTTTCATTTTGTTTTAACTGAGATATTGTCATGAAATGAAAAGTATGCTCTTCATTGCTTTTTATATGTGTAAATAAAGAATTAGTTTATTTTCTGGTCCTTATGTCTGATAAATGTTTGGAAATCCTTTCCTTCATTTTCATATTGGTTTTCCCTACATAAAAAGCTGTACAAACTGTACAGGTAGCAATGTAAATCACATTTCTACTATCACAGTTAGCAGTCCCAGAAAAATAAAATATTTTTCCTGTGTCCGGATGTGTAAATGACCTGATGCAGTTTATTACATAGCAGGTCTTACAAAACCCACATTTTTTAGTTCCTATAGAGCTTTCTTTTTTCATAATTCTGCCAGAAGAGCCTGTTCCTTCCTTAGCATAATAGTCTTTTTAGATTTTTCTTATTTTTGAACTGAAAAGTTGGAGTTGAACCCTACTATGCCTTTTATCTTCGTATCAGCAGTCAGAACAGGCCAGTATTTCTTAATCACTTGGCAGATAGTATTATGGTCAGATCCAAAAGTTTAAGCCGGTCAGATCCAAAAGTTTAAGCCAACTCTCAAAGAATTTATATTCTTAATTTTAGTATGATGACTCTCATTTCCTACGTTTCTAGTTGAATACAAAGGTCTCCCCTTGTTTTTTCTCAGTTCAGTGGCTTCTATGACATTTGAATTCACTCTCCTAGTCGGATAGCCTCTCTGTTCAAAACTCTTCAGTAAACTATTCCTTTCCTCAAATTCTTTTTCATCAGTGCAGAGTTTAGAAATCCTAACTGTCTGATTTATCACAATATTATTGAAAATATGTCGAGGATGCATACTAGTATAATGCAACATATGATTCTGCCACATTTATTTACGAAAGAGGCTGGTAGAAATACCTTCCTTCAGGTCTAAGCGTATACTAACATCCAAAAAAATCAATTTCAAACCTGGAGCTTTTGCATTCAAACCTTAAAAAATCAGTAGTCTCTGTCAGATAGTAAACAAAACTATTTAACTGCTCTCCATCACCTCTCCAAACGATAAAAATATTGTCAACAAAACGACTGTATAAAGTAATACATTTGCTCCATTGATTCATTGAGTCTCTCATCCATTCTCTCTCCCATTGTGCAAGGACCAAATTCGCATAACTATTGGCACAGGGGGTGCCCATGGCTACCCCCCAACTTTGCCAATAGTATTTGCCTTCATACGTAAAGATGTTATTGCTGAGAATTAGTCAAGAAGTATACAAATTAGCCTAGGATTAGTTTTTTCTTCCATAAAAAATCTTCTGATGGCTTCAACCCCATAATCATTGGGTATAGACGTAAAAAGGCTATTAACATCTAAAGTCACCAGTAATAGACACTCATCATTTGCATTGTATGTAGCTTCATATAATCTCTGTAAAAAATCTCCTGTGTCTTTAATAACTGTATTAGCTTTAGGAATCTGTTTATTGAGCTCTTTCTCAACAAATATCGAAATAGGCTCAGTCAGCCATCCTCTTCCTGCTACAATGGGACATAAGGGAGGCAATATTAAGGTCTTATGTATCTTTGGTAGACCATTAATAGAAGGTACAGTAGGATGCTCAACCTCAAAAAGCTCATATTGTTCTTTGTCAATGATTTTACTCATTGATCATATAGATCATTTTTCACTCTTTGCTTCATCGAGTTCAGTTCACTCTTACTAATCTCATGATATGTCTTATCGATCAACATCTTTCTCATTGAAAAAGAATAGGTTTCAGCATCCATTATTACCACTGCTCCACCTTTATCTGCTGGTTTAACAACTATCTCATTTCTTATCTTTAGTTCTTTCAATGCTTGGTTTTCATCCTTGGTTAAATTGTAGAATTGCTTATTCATATGCATCTGCCTCAATGCAGCCACTTCTTCAACAGCATGTATAAAAGATTCAACAGCTGGCAAATTAATGGGAACAAAAGTACTAGGTTTCTTTAGCATAATTTCATTATCACCCTTTTTAACTTTATTATCATTCCCAAAAATGTACTTCAAAGTCAGGTTTCTACCAAATAATTTGAGATCTAAGAGAAACTCATCAAACGAAGTTAGAGTAGCTGGTATAAAGCTTAGACCTTTTTCAAGTAGATTAATTTGGGATTCTGTGAGTTGAACAGTAGACAAGTTCACAACTAGGGATTGGGCTGCATAATCTTCCTTTCCCTGCTTTATGACCTTCCTGTTCGAGGAGTCTTGTTCATAATTAAAAAAGGGAGTTGTTCAGCAATAGGTGCATGTATGACCCCCTTCTTGCAAATCTCCCCTAAGGGTCGTTCATCTTGTTCATGACAAGAAGTTATTGCCACCTCATGTATAGTCCCTGGTGAATCCAGGGATATCATATTGTCATCCAACAGACAAACACTGCCATTGGTAACTTTATTCAAAGAATTAGCTCCATTTCCTTGGTGTACTTGTGCATTAACACAAAATTCTTTAGACCCAATTAACTTTGATTTATTTGTACTAGTAGCTGCATTTATTTTCTCTTCTTTTTCTTTATCTTTCTCTTTCTTTTTCTTTTGTCAATCCTTGTTTCTCTCCTGTTATCACTCTTTGAGTATTAGTGTTCCTAGGCCACTCGAACAGCTGGCCATTTTTTATGTCATTGAAGTCTCTTGTCAATTTATTGTTCTTTTCAGCTTGTTCTCATAAGCCAAAAGCTTATCTTGTAAGTTTTCCAATTTCATAAAGTCACTTTCAGAAAGGTTCATATTTTCTAGTTCCTTCTGCTTGTTCTCAATTAGGGAACTAATTTCTTGTTCTTGAGGTTCAAAAAAATCTATCAGCAGCCTCATATAACTAAAACTAGTTTGTATATTGATAGCTTGCCACTTCGCAAGGAGATCTGGAAATGTATTTCCATAGGTCGGCATACATCTGACTCTAAGCCCTCTCGGAATAACTTGATGGTGAAGGCAGGCTTGCATGTGGAAGCGTTGCCACTGTAATCTCTTTAGACGAAAAGCAGCATTCTCTACAGTCCTAAAAACAGTTTCAAATTCAGGATTCTTTCCTGCTGTTTCAGTTGTCATATTCTCATTTCTCCTTGGATCCAACTGTATAAGCAGATTGCTTATACCAGATAAAAGTCCACTTGCAAATTTTCTTGCTTCCATATTATACATTTGAAGGTGTGTATGGAACTTCCAATAGAAACAATGAACAAAAAGGCTGAAGAATGTTCCGTTTAAGCTTGCTCAGCAAAATCACAACAATAACTAAAAGATGAGCGATGCACCACACCATAAAACGTATCTCAAGACAAAAAACAAACAACAGATTAGCGCTTTCAGCTATCAAAGCCTTCTTCAGATCCACATTCAAAAGCCACATCTCAATCTAATATAAGGCATATAGCAGCCAATGGCAAAAAACATGTAAACAAGCTGCTTTGCTCTAACCAATACAAGTGATTTATACAAGCACTTCATCATCCAATATGTTTCATTATTCTAATTAGCTTTGACTAGCAAGTTAAGATGGAAAATGTAAATTAAACTTCACTTTCTCAAACATCATTGGTCTGGGCTAGCAAATGAAAGCAGAGATGTAAATCAGACTTTGCTTGCTTAAAAATCATTAGTTTGCGTTAAACATTAGACAAAACATAGGGAACTTGTATCAAAAAAGTATTCCCTATCGCTTTAATAAAAATAAAAACTTAAGTTATTCTAAGTTCACTGCATTCCTTGGACGTTCACAGACAACTTAGATTCTACTTGAGCAGGACTAAAGCTCTAAGAAAAAACTGAGCAATTACTAGTGGCATATGCTGCAGGATCAGAAGGAAAGGCTATTTAAAGCAGACAATTTCAAAGTGGTAAGCCACTGCTTCCGTTTCTGCTACTTACACCATGGTAAACCTGTGTCCAGGGGCATTAGGTCTCATTCCACCAGAGATGCAGCTACTTCAGCAGCCTTCCTCAGAGGAGTTACCAACCAAAGACATTCTAGAGGCTGCTACTTGGAGTTCTGTTCACACCTTTACAAAGCATTACCATTTGCCTCTCTCCTCTGTCCAGGGCAGGCTTTGCCACTGCAGTGTTGCAGGGTCTTATAGCCTCACCTAATGCTGTTTAGCTCCAGCCTCCCAACCATAGCTTTGGGATTCTACCCAAATGTAATGACTGCAACAGTGAAACACGAAGAACATAGTACAGTTGTGTACACTTACAATAAATGTAGATGTTCGAGTGTATTCACTGTTGCAGTCCAGGTTACCCTCCCGCCATCCCCCTGTCATTCTGAAGTTTATCTTTCCTTCACTATCATCTACAACCTATGTGTAGTGTATTTGCTTGTAGATGAAGGTAAAGTTTATATTGATGCATGTATTTATCTATATATATATAATATTGCTACCTTTTTGGGAGCACCTGACATCGGGGGTATGAAAAACTAAAGAAAATGGGGGGTATGAAAAACTAAAGAAAATGGTGTCTGCTGCATGTTTTATACCCCTGACAACCTGACGTCATGGAAGAGAAGACAGCAACCAATGCAGGACCCAAGACTTTGGAATTCAGGCCGACTGATGGCAACCTGCCAGCAGATTACCCAAATGTAATGACTGCAACAGCAAACATCTACATTTTATGGTAAGTGTACAAAACTGTACTTTTTTAAGCTTCTTTTTTTCCCCTCATCTACCTGTTTGGTATTTAAAATGTTGCGTCTCGTCTTTTAATGCTATTTCATGCAGTCTGCTATAGTTGTTTGCATTTCTGAAAGCCTGCATTTGTAGCCAGTTTGCATTCAGCAACAGCAGTGAAAGTTAAGAACATTTTTTGATGCATTGATCAGTCAGTGATCTAATGGGTTCTGTTTTGACATTCTTTATCTGTGCATAACTTTACTCTGCAGTTTTCGCTTTTTATACATACCTTTTAAGATTCCATTGTTTAGTTTGACAGCACAGCCTTGGTTGGCAGACATGGTCCTGAAAGAGCAGATGTTTGGTGTGAGAGGAATAATGAGGTAATGTCTGCCCAGGTCTCTTGGGTTGGATGTTTTGGGTTGTGCCCAGTATTGTTGCTTCTGATAAAACTGGGTACTGATGATGAAGACTATGATGGGGCATTAGCTGATAAATGAAGGGAGTGTTGCAATAAAGAACTTCATCACCACATAGGTAGGGAAGGTTCTTTCTCAACTCCTGTTGCACATTCACGTGTGTGTAGATGAGCCAGCATGTCTAGGGTTGGGGCGTGTACCTTCCAAGTCACGAAATACCCTGCATGTAGAAGCTGCAGCTGTCATGTCAGACCCATTGCAAGAATAACACATTTCACCAGTTGAAGGGACTAGTGCCCGTTATGTCCAGGGAAGATTGTCAGATGTGGGAGAATTGGAATTGGAAAGCAGCTGGAAGTCATGGTTTACCACACAGAGTCCTGTTATAGAGAATAAATCAGTTGGTGAACAAATGTGATAACTAGTCTGCCTTAAAGAGGCACACACTGTCTGTCATGTAGTTCTCTGCAAATTGTGTAAGAACTCTTGAGTATGGCTTTTGCTTGTTCATCACTGTACAGGCAGGAATTAGAGTAGAAGCTTAATTTTACATTGTTGATTTGTCTGATGCTGCAACACAGGACAACTACCTTTCTCTGAATAGACTGTCAGCATTATGGAAGCACACTTTTCAGAAAGTGGCAGATTCGGCCGTTGGTTAACAGTGCTGGTAGCTTGAATTGTTTGAATTGTTATCTGGCATCTGACATTTTCCAGGAAATCTTAACACTTCAAAACAGTGAGTACCACTGTCACACAGAACAACTAATCCGTAAAAAGCTAAAAAAAAATCTAGCCAATCTAGACTTTTCACTGTGTGATACCCTAAAACTTCATGCATTAGAGGATACATGGGATATATGCAAATGACCCCATAAGGACATCGGGCATTTCAGCTATATGGCAATTCTGAATGTCCATAACTTTTTCTTTTTAAGTCTGTCATGGACAAATTCAGGCCAATAAAGCCAAACCCCCACTAGCTGTAGACATGCACTTGACGTCTTTCGGTAATAGTTAGAGTACTGCATCTCCTGTATTGCAGACATTTGCTTTAATGTTTGCCCCTGAAAAGATTTGCTATGGGAGGCAGTTTGTGGTTTGCCCGACATCCTGTGCCTTTTTGTAGGATTAGTGCTGTGACTGCTGACTTTATGGTTACCCTATTTATAGGTGATCTTGTGTGGTTGAATGTGATCTTGTCTGGTTGAAATATTGCTCTTCTCTTTCCAAGATGTTTGAAATGGTGACTAGAGTTTTATAAAAAAAAGCAAATATATTTGTTTAGATTGAGTTTGAGGTAGAAAGTTAACAGGTTGGATTTGATGGAGTGTATTGTGAAATAGTAGAGTTTACGTGATTGGTAGTGGTGCTGCGGTAGCGTTGTCGCCTCACAGCAAGATGCTGTCCTGTTCGATTCTCAGCTAGAGCGTCTTCTGTGTGGAGGCATGCGTGAATGGGCGTGCCTTCGTTGAAGGTAGTGCGTCAGGGCTGGTAACTCAGCACGTAAAAACCCACTACCAAACATTAGTGGACCGGAGTTCCGCTGTGGCGACCCCTAACTGGGATAAGCCGAAAGACAACAACAACATGATCATTATTTGAGATTGCATTATTTCTGTGTATTGTGATTGTGTGACATCTTTTGACTCTACTTTGTTCATGATTTCACTTCTTGAGGAAAAAAGCTGCATGTCACTCAAACATGTCTGGTCCATCTAATTTTCCACCTAGATTTTGTTTTCCTTCTGTTGTGTGTTTTTATTTATTTAGCAAGTATGGATGTAATGGCTTCCCCCCTTCTGCATGGTTCTGCCATGCACATTTATTAGGTACTCCTGTAGTCCTTAAGATATCCACTTTTGGGGCTTGCCTCTGAAAAACCCACCTACCGGAAATCTCCTTGCTTTTCAGCTCATGTGGATAGGCAGATTTCCTGAAGATTCTGCCATATTGTAAGTGGTGCCTCACCCTCAAGCGCATTGCACATTGTTTTATTTCTGTCTTCAGCCCACCACAGCAGTATTTATTTTCCTTGCTTTTAGGTATGACATAACTGCATACTAAAAGGCTCTACTCTTTATCATTTGGTTCTCCTGTTCACTACTGCAGATTACTAGGGGACAAGAAGTCTATTAAACAAAAGTAAGAATTTCTGACCTCTCACACATTTGCTAATTTGTGTGTGTGGAGGGGGGGGCTCTACCTAAAACATCTAACAATCACAACTTTGACATTAAAAATATTGATAAAAATAACTGGAATAAAAAATCAACATTGTATGCATACTCAAAGGCACGTCCTTGGAAAATGCAGATTGAAACACAGCTTCAGAGAATTGCAGTTTTTTGGAATATATGCAGGACTTTGTAAACCATGTATATACTTTGACTTCTAATTTATCAGTTAGATTTGTATTTAATATTTGCTGGACTGTAAAGTGGGTACTTTTGTGTTTACTCTGGAAGTAATGTAAAAATTATAAAAGAAATCCGTGTAACATAGTAGAATAAAATGTACTCCATTTAAGTTGTCTTGGAAACCAATAAATTGTAGCAGTTTAATCATATGCTTAGTTTTGAGCTTTGTGGAAGAATCCTACATGGCCTTTTATATTTCTCATTTATAGTCCCTCTCTGGTTTGACTTGTATTTGTAGCTCAGAAATCATTATTATTTTGTTAGTGGGTAAGATGGAGGAAAAAAAAGTTATGTACTCACAGTAATGTTCCATCCATGTTGTCCATTTTCATTCTTCCTCAACTGGTTGGGTTAGCATCTGACCCTGGGGTCCGGCTTGGCCACTTCTTCTAGATCGCAGAGCACTATAACTCCTGAGTTCCACCCTTTACCCATAATGCTCTAGTCACCTTACATACCTTTGATCTAGTTTGCTGCCTGTAGACCTGTATAATATTTAAGACACATTATAAGACAAAATCTGGGAAAGGAACAGTGGTTCCGCCAATAGCCTTCAATCTTCCAGGAGTAAAGAAAGGAAGGGGTTGGGGGGGGGAAGTTCAGGAAGAATGAAATGGACAACACAGGTGGAACATTATGGTCACTATATCTAACTTTTTTATCTGATGTCCTTTTCCTTCATTCCTTAACTGTTGGGACAGAGTCCCCAGCTACCTAAACCCTGGAAGACTGTAAAGAAAAATATTCCTGAGCACAGCTGAGCCAGAGGTTTTGGTAAAGGCAAGACCACTTTTTTGGTAGACAAAGGTAATGCAATCCAGTCAACCATTTGGCTAGAGTCACTTTAGTAACTAGTATGTCTAATTTTGAATCCGAAAAGGAAACGATCAGATTTACTTTTATAGCTGCTACTCTGAAAGTAGAAATGTAACTGTCTGTGAACGTCCAGTAAATGTAACCTATATTCTCCTTTGGTTGAAAAATTTAGAAAGAAAACTGCGGGTGGGGGTGATTACCTAATTAACACTGGATTCTGACCCCCACCTTAGGAAGAAAGAAGGGATTGGCCCTTAAAGATACCCTACCCTTGTGAAAACGTAGATAAGGAGGCTTAGAAGAACAAGCTTGAAGCTTGGACAGTCTTCTGGCAGAAGTGATAGCAACTAAGAAAATAGTCTTCCAGGTCAAATAAGCTTAGATTCAGCTGATGTTTCAAAGGAGGGTTGGGTTAAGGCCTGAAGAACATCATTTAAATACTAAGGAGAGGAGTAGGATCCTTCAGAAGAGGTCCAAGTAAATGTGTTCCTTGTAAAAAGGCTTTGCAAAGCTTGGCAGAAGCTAAGGTGGAGTTATTTACTCCAGTGTGAAAGTTAGAGATAGCTGCTAGTTGTACTCTTGACAGTTGAGGAGCTAGCTCATTCATTGAAAATCATAGCTAAAAAATCAAAAACCTTGGAAATCAGTGCTGAAAAATGGTCCAGATTCTTTTTGAGACAAAAAAAAATTTTTTCCAATTACTTTTGTAAATTTTTCTAGTGCAAGCTTTGTGGGATGATAGAATGTGGTGTACAGGGGAGGAGAGCCTGGGCTAACAACTGTCGGAATTGGAGAAGCTATGCATTCAACTTGAGGCCTGAAATGTCCAGCTGAGTCAAGTCTGTTGGGTGAAGACAGTAGGTCTGAAATTGGATCCAGAATCTATGGTGACTGTAGAAGGTAAGGCCAAAGGAAGGGAAACCAGATCTGAAAAGCGGCAGTGAGGATAACTGTGCCCTTCAGCCAAGATGCTTTCTGTAGAAATTTGTGAATTAGGGGTAATGGGGGGGTTAAATTGGGGGGTTAAATGTAAAGGAGACTGGAGGTCCAAGCTTGAAGTAGAGTGTCCCTCTGGGACTCCCCTACTGGGGAGATAAGTGCAAAGAACCTGTCGCATTTGTTGTTGAGAGGAGATGCAGAGAAATCTCATCATGATTGGCCCCATTGACAGAAAATCCTCTCTTCCTCTTTCATGTTGAGGGACCACTCGTGAGCCATTAGAATAGACCTGCTAAACTTGTCTGCAATTATGTTGGACTTCACCAGAATGTGCACTGCTATCAAAAAATGACTGGCTGAGATCGCCCGTTGCCATAATCCCATAGCTTATTGACAAAGAAGGTAAGATCTGGTTCCTCTTTGTTTGTTGATATACCAAACCACTTGCATGTTGTCTGTCTGAATCACAATAGTCCCAGTTGGAAGAGCTTTTTGGAAAGCCTGCAGTGCTAGGAGGACAGCCCTCATCTCCAGGACATTGATGTGTGTGTTGGCCTCTTCAGGGGACCATATGCCCTGGACTGTCCTTCCCAAAAAGTGCCACCCTCACCCAATCTGAGAGGAGTCCATGGTCACTGTGGTCTTGGGCTGAAGGAGAACAAAGGCAGCCTTCTCTTATTTTATTAGAATAGGTCCACCATAGAAGATGATTTTTGCAAGCTTGCATTATTTTGATTTGACTGGATAAAGATTGTTCGAGAATAGACCATTGAGTTGCAAGGGTCTGTTGAGGAATTCTCATAAGATACTTTGCCAGTGGTACAATAGTGATTGCTGCTGGTTTAGATCCCAGTGCTTGGAACATCAGAAGCACTGAAAGCGAATGGTTCTGAATGATTTTTTTGACCTTGGACTAAATTGTTTGAATCCGGGACAGAGGAGAAGAGGCTAATTTGAGTGACTGTATTGAAAAGAGCACTGATGAAGTCCAAATTCTGAGTTGGTTCAAGTTGAAATTTTGTTGTATTTGACAGAAATTCCCAGACAAGAGCACAACTGGAGTAAGTCCAGATTTTGCATTAGCTGATGCCTGGACGGAGCGGTTAGGAGCCAGTCGTCCAAATATGGAAACACCAGGAATCCCTGCAGTCTCAAGTGAGCTGCAACATACATTTGGTAAAAACACTGGGGGCTGCGGTGAGTCCAAAGGGCAGTGCTCTGAATTGGTAGGGACTAGCACTCAGCCAGATGTGTAGATTATCTCTTGGATTTTCTGTTCTTTTTTATGGGATAGTACATATCCTGAGGATCTGTCGAGCGCATCAGTCATCCTCCTGCAGAAATGGCAGAATGAACTGAACTGTGACCATCTGGAACATTGTATGCAGAACTGATTGATTTAGTTCACTGAGATCCAAAATTGGTATCTAGTCCCTTGTCTTTTTTGGTACTAAAAAGAATCTTGAATAAGTTCCTGACTCTGGTGTGAGGGGACCTCTTGGATGACTCGCTCTCTAGCAGCTTGTTAATTTCTAGTGCTGTTGCTTCCCTCTGACTGGGTGGAACATAGGGAATTCTCTTTTGAAACCAATGGGGGTAGAGAAAATGATGTTCTATCACCTTGGATGTTATTCTCTGCACCTATGAAACTTTTGTAATTTCTGACCAGGCTTTCTGATGCAGGGATCAGTGACGACCGACTGCCTCCAGAGGTGGACAGTCGGGCTTCCTTTCAGGAGTGGTGATGGGAATCTGTCCGAGAAGGAATCCTTAGATCATTGGTTATGTGAGCCACCTCTGCTGTGGGATGGCGTTTTCCATATGAGTTCCGCCTTCTGTCCCTGGGGAGCTGTTTCCTCATGCTTCTTGGAAGGGACTTGAACCACATTTTTCATCTGCCTCATTGGTTCCTGGTAAAGGTCTGTTGAGGCATCGAAACCCTGCAGCAGACAGCATTTCATTCCTGTTCACACCTAAAGAACATATCTATAACTTCAGGGCCAAATAATGAGGTTCCATCAAAAGAAGCATTGACAAAAGATTTGAAGGGTTCTGCAAAGTCACATAAGTGCATCCTACCATATATCCTGATGGAAATGCCTGAACCTGCCACCTGTGAGGTACTTGTGGCTGCATGGGAGATGAGCCTTATGGCCGAACTCTAAATAGATTGCAGGGTAGCCAACTATTTGGCAACAGTACTGTGCATCTCTGAATATATGGTCCCAGAGAAGGATTTTGAAAGCTCCTTTAATTAAATCCCTCTGAAGTCTTGTAAAATGTACCAAGTAATTCAACGAACCAAGGGTGAAGGTTGCTGAAGCATAGACATGCTTCCCAAATATGTCCAGTGCCCTAGGCTCCCTGCTGGGGGGGTAGGGGTGGAGAGAGGAACTTTGTTCAGCCATTTCCTTTTCAGTGGCCACCACTACGACCATGGCATCAACGGGTACTCCTTTTACTGCAGTGTGGTCTATCCTTGGGTGGCGCCAGGATCCTGTCTGGAATCTTGGGCTTTGTCATGTCAGTCTTCTTCCATGCTCATCGAGAAACTACAATGAGTTTATTGATAGGCAGAGTCATTCAAGCAGTAGATGGGCCAGTGTCAAAGTCCTCCAGGAACACAAGAGTTCTCTTGGGGATGGTTATTGGGGGACCAACTACCTATTTCCTTTAGGCGTTCCAAGATATCTCCAAGTGAGACATCATTGGGTGGTGATCTGGGGGACCCTTCGCCCTTCATCAAAGTCTTATGCCCTCAGACTCTCTACAACAGTCTCACTAAGTGCCTTCTTTTACACTTCCTCTTCTGAGAAACCTCCATAGTGGGATGCCCCAGAGAGGTATTGGAAGAGATAACTGTACCCTGCTGTATTGTCTGGGGACTGGTTTGGGCTGGCTCTCCCAGTGGAATGGGTGACTGAGGCTCTGTACACAGAAACAAAATGAAACTGGGAAATCAGAGTCGACGAGGGTAAGAGAAGTTTGTACTTTGGAAAACAGAAGGCTCTCTCCACTAGCGTGAAGGCACAATGCCTGGGGAAGGAGAAACCGACTGAGCCAATAAGATAGGCTTATGCACCCGTCTGCTCCTCCCGCCCCACAGGCAGATTAGTCGAGGCGGTAGTCAGAAGTGAGCTGTCCAGTGCTGAAGCCCCAAGAAGTAGAGATGGCTCCGACAACTTTGCAGTCAAATCCAACACTCCGGACCTAGTGCTATGGCTCTGAGAGTAGTCCAACTCCAAAGTGCTTGGTGATGGACCGCTCGGAAACACCATCAGAAGTGAAGATGCCAGCATCTTCTGATCTGATGCAGACAACTCTAGGACTTTCTGATTTAGTAGCTCCAAAAGCAAAGGACGGATTGGCAAAGGAGCTAATAACGGAGGTGTAGTATCAACAAAGGTCTCTGGACTTGATGGGGTCAGAGCCAAAAGAACTCCCATGTGTATGTGTGTCCTGAGAAAGTTCCTCATCATCCTGTCCATGTCTGCTTTGGACAGGATTCTGGAAGACGAGTGGATGAGGCTGTAGATGAAGGTCTGGAGTGGTGGTGTGGAGAAGCCAAAAAGGGTGATGGCAGCTGAGAGGTGATGGATTCTGGCAGAAGCTGAGATGAGTGGATCCTAGATGACCTTTCAGGTCTAGGTTTCGGATCCAAAGCAGTTGGCTCCGAAATTATTGATTGTTTGAGAGAAGGCACAGAGGTCGTAGCCGATGTCGAAGCTGTAGTCGGATCAGTAGATCTGTTAGACAATTCTTGGGAGTGCAGATCTCCTTTTTTTGTCTTGAATTTTTGGAGGTTTGAGCCCCAGACATTGTTGATCAATAAGTGCATGGGAATTAAATCCCTTACAGATATCACAGTTGGCATCCAAGTGTGAAGGTCCCAAACAATATATGCACTTTGAATGCACATCTGAGTTTGAGGTCTTGTGGCCGCCGGCCACACACCATGTAAAACCAGATGGTTTCTCACACACATTCGAAAGAACAAGGAAAGATTATTATAAATTTTATGTATTTCTTTTTACCACTGTAGGTAATTTCCCTTTCTATTCTCCTTTCACATACTAAAAATACTCTAAAGAGTAAGGAAAATAGTACTAAATATATAAAGGGAGAAAAATTAAAGGTATTATAAAAGTTAGAGAGGACTAAAGCTAAATATTTTGTAATTCATGAAGACTGCTCACTCGAGAGTTTCACAACCTACATCTGCACACTGTGGTGACTAGTGAGATATGTATGTAAGGTGAATAGGACATTATGGATAAAGGGAGGAGCTAGAGAGTTTCATTGTTCAGTCTAGAAGAATGGCCTAGTCTGATCCGAGGGCCAGATCCAAACCCAACGACTGGAGAATGAATGAAAATGACAACATCAGATTCTTTCATTAAAAAAAGGAAGGATGTTCTTTGTGTTTCACTGTTGCCATCCTGACTATGGGATTTCCTGCTGTGGAAGCCCTTGGTTAGTTCAACTACTAGATTAAAAATATCCCTCGTACTATGGCTGGCAGACACCCTTCCCTGATGACAGCACTCTTTTGGTATAAAGGAAGCCAGCTGATGCCATTACATAAGTCTTTTCTTGCAGTCAGAGCCCAAAACAGTATTTGTGTGTTTGGGCCTCACCAGAGAGAAGTCTTCTTAAGCGGAGTACCCTGTTGGGGAACTCTCTTTCTTGTTTCAATTTGTGTCAAATAAGGTTAATAATTGTCTCTGCTGTGGTAAGCAAATCCCACACTGAGATTTTCTTACTTTGTGTGTCACCTGTGTAAGGCCAGACCACAACATCCCTAGCTGTCTGTTTTGTGCCTGTTTCAGTTCTAGGACTATCGGGCATAGGGCAAAAATATTAGCTAGGCACCTTAGTCTGCAGTCTTAATCCCATCATTCAGTGGCATCCACTGGTCATTTGGAGGTTGAACTCCCCAAGCTTTAGAAGCCAGAGCAAAGCGGCCCAAGCTTGGGGCCTCCGATGATGGTCATTCTCCATTGTCCAGTCTCCATGGCTCATTATCGCTGAGAAAGGAGAGGGACTTTTGCAGCCCCTTTCTGTAACCGAGGTGGTGGTGCAGGCCTCTGTCAAGACCCCTTATGTAGTCAGACATGCAGTTGGGTCCGTCCCTCAACTTATATACAGGCCTTGGCCTTCAGTTCGTCGGTTGGTTCCAGAGTTGCTCAGCAAATTTCTGCTTCTGATGAGAGATCGCACTGGCAGCACTCCTCGAAGGCATCCAACAGCATCGGTTCTGCCTTACAGAGACACTGGCATCAGGGTGGTGGATGCATCCAGGCCCAAGGCTAGAGTTACCTGGAAGAAAGGTTCTATCTCAGGTCCCTTGCGTAGGCCTTCTAGTTCCCATGCTGCTGGTTATCAGCAAGACTTGGTCAGATTAGCTGATGACCTTATCTCCTTTAGTTAGATCTAGGCAACCCCCCTCTCTGGTGTCTTCCCAGGGACAAGGAAAAAGGATCCCACCCCCGAGGTTCTCTCTGAACCCCGATTCAGAAGAAGATTCAGACGAGGAGGGCTCTGTCTTTGAGGAAGGACCTTTCCTTAACTCCTTTGAAGATTCAGATACTGAAGAGAATCTGCCTTCAGCATCACTTCATGAAGACATCACCTTTGGGGGAAAGCTCCATGCCATGAGGGAACATTTTCAATGGGCAAGATCAAGAATACCCACAGGCAAAAAAAAGGGTTAGGGAGTTCCTCCCCCCCCCCCCCCAGAACACACGCCTTTGGCTATCCCTCCTCTGTTGGAGGTGGTAGAGTGTTTTTATAGACTCCTTCGTAAACCTAGATACTCTTTCCCCAGCCCTTGGAAAACCCGCCAGTGTTTACAGGGTGCTGGATTCTTACAAATATCTCTTCAAAAACCCCTCTGCTGACCCAGAGGTTGTCAGTCCAGGCCCCAAAGGGGCAAAAGTCATCTCTTCTAACAATCACTTTGACAAAGAAAGTAGAGCACTTGATAAGTTTGGGAAAAAGTCTGTACTTCCACTACCCTTGCTTAAGAGCCCTCATCTTTCAGTTTCACATGATAAAATACCAACAGAGTATTTTGAAGAAGATGATGCAAAAAAATTCCTTCCTAGATGACAAGAACATTTCCAAAGACTTGTTAGACCGTTGCCATTCCAGTTCCCAAGTAGCCAGGCATAATCTACACTGTGGCTTTGATGCTATGGAGGCCTCCAGCCGAGCTGCTGTATTTGGCTCTGAGGGAGCAGACCCTTCCTGACCATGTCAAATCCAAACTGCTGGATGCACCTCTGGATAAAAAACTTGGCCCAAAGGCTGATGCTGTGTTAAAAAGATGAGGATAAAGCTAAATCCATGCAAACTGTCAAGGACTTTCTCAAAGTTCGACCTCCTGGGCTCATTAGAAATGTTCCCACTAAACACTGGTCCTTTCCTTCTCAATTAAAAGGTGCCCAGAGGAAGTCTTGCAGGGAAAGGCCACAAAGACAGCAGCATTCGCAAAGGCCTAGGAAATAGTGGTTCTTGGAAACCCCTAAGCAGGGGAGTTCTAGGTCCCATGGCCCCAGCAGTGAGCAGCAATGACTACTTTGCCCCCTCCCTCCAGGAAAACTAGAAGGAAGACTATCCCTGTTCAAAGAAAACTGGACACTCAACCTTCAGACCCACTTGTCCTGAAGTAATATCATAGACAGCTACAAGCTCATTTTATCAAAGAGCCTTTAAGATTCTCAGGTTACCCAGATGTCCTACTAAACCAAAAAAAACAGGCAATTTCTCAGATTCATAACCTATGCTCACAGGCCTCTATGGAACCGGTACCAGACCTTCAAATAGGGAAAGGATTTTACTCCAGGTTTTTCCTGGTTCCTAGAAAGGAAGGCTCTTGCTGCCCTGTCCTAGTCCTGTCCACCCTCAACCTATCCCTTCTGATATCAAAATTCAGGATGCTGACTCTTCAGAAGCTTCTCCCCATGATAGCTCGTCAGGCCTTAGTGGTCACCTTAGACCTATAAGATGCCTACTTGCACATTCCTATCGAGGAATCTTGCCGAAGTTTTCTTCGCTTCAGGGCAGATACTAGTTACTTTCAGTTCTCTCACTGCCCGTTGTGAAGACTCTGGAAGCAGTAAACAAAACCGTATTTAGCTCTTGTGATTGCATTCTGCTGAACAAGAGGGTTTCAAATTTACCCCTGTCTGGATGATTGCCTCATTCAAGCCACGAGCTAGCCAAAGCTCCTCAAGGATCTGGCCTTCATACAGACTCTACTCTCCTCTTTGGGGTTCACTGTAAATCTCAACGAGTCCAACATAAACCTATCCAACCGGATAGTTTTCCTGGGGACTCTTCTGGATTCCTCCATTCAGAAGGCTTTTCTCTCTACATAAAAGCCTTTTTCTTGACTATTACTTTCAAAACATTGTGTAGAGGCAATGCTCATCAGCCAAAGAATTCCTCAGAGCATTAGGCTAAATGACACACTGTATCCTCATGATTCCTCTGGCCAAGCTGCACATCAGGGAAGCTCCAGTGGTACCTCAGGAATCTGTGGTGCCAGCACTCAGTCCCTGGAGACGCAAATTCCACTGATCCCTTGCCTCAAGGAGGAATTTGCATGGTGGACACAGGCTTATACCCAGAACCAGGGCCTGCCTTTCGGAATCGCTCCTCAGGACCAGACTTTAGCAGATGCCTTGGAGACAGCCTGGGGGGGGGGGGGCTCATTTTCAACACTTTCAGTCCGAAGGCAAATGGGAAGATCAGTTCAGATACAAGCACATAAATTGGAAAGAACTGATGGCGGTTCAAAAAGGCCTCCTAGCATCCAAAGATCAGTGGAAACCAAGGGTCCTATTAGTCAAGACAGACAACACCACAGTGATGTACGTAAACAAGCAAGGGGGGCACCCACTCATACCATGTTTGACATTTAGTTATGCATGTCTAGCAGATATTTCACTCCCTGGAACTTCAACTCGTGGCACAGTGCCTCCCAGGAAATCAAAGTACTCTAGCAGATCACTTCAGCAGGAGCCTGATGGATACCCACGAGTGGCATCTGCATCAGGAAACATTTCTCCGCATAGCACAGAAGTGGGGATCCTCGCAGATAGACCTCTTTGCTACCAAAAAAAATGCTCAACTGAAAACAATTCTGCTCCAGGAAAAAACTATCCACAACCTGGAGGACAGAATCTTTCTTTTTGAAGTCACAGTTTTGAAGTCGCAGTTCCTTTATGCTTTCCCTCCCTTGCCTCTTCTTCTAAGGGTTTTCCTAAACATTGGGGGGAAAAGGCCAGAGAGTCATTCTGATAGCCCCAGACTGACCTAGGCGACACTGGTGCTTTCTACTACTGAGTTTAATCAATGAAAAATCCTGACTGTTACCTCAAATACTGGACCACCTGACTCAAAGCAAGTGAAGGTTTGTACATCCCAACCTACAGAATCTCAAATTCTCAGCATGGATAATCCCATAGAATTCTACTCTTGAGCTCTCCCTAAGCAGACAAGTTCAAGACATCGTAAAAGAGGCTAGAAAGCCCAGCACTAGGAAATCATACTCTGTCAGTTTGAAAAGATTCTCCATCTGGTTAAATCAGTCAGTATCGCTACCATTTTAGATTACCTGGCTAATCTGCTGGATAGGGGCTTGTCCTTTTCCTCCATCAAAATTCATGCCTTTGCCATTTCTGCTCACTTCCCTACTCTTCCTTCTGTCTTTTCTTGCCCCCCTGATGACAGTTCCTCGGGGGGGGGGGGTCCACATCAGACCTCCCAGGAGACGATCCACACCCTTATGGGATATCTGTTTTGTTCTAGAAAAGCTGACACTACCCTTATTTGAACCATCAGCTTATGCTGATTTAAAATTTTTATCCTGGAAGACAGCCCAGATGTTCTTTGTGTTTCACTGTTGCAGTCATTACATTTGGGTAATCTCCTGGCAGGTTGCCCTCAGTCGGCCTGATTAACAAAGTCTTGGGTCCTGCGTTGGTTGCTGTCCCTTCTTCCATTACGTCTGGTCGTCAGGGGTGTAAAACCTGCAGCCAATGCCATTTTATCAGTCTTTCTTGCCATGCAGTGCTCGAAGCAGAAGCAGTTAGCAAGTGCCGCTCGGCCGACTCCTGAAGTTTTCATTTTCGAGTTTCAGAACCGAAGTCTTCAACTTGAAGTGAAGTACCCCGTTGGGGAAACTTTTTCTTGCTCCTTACCGATGTCAGTAAAAGTTAATAATTGCATTTCTTTTGGAATGCAAATACCTCCTAAAGATTTTCATTCATACTGTATTCCTTACCTAGGCCCTGACCACGACGTGCCTTTGTACTTCATTTAATCGGCGCACTATCCGTCGTCTGTATATTTTTGCCTCTAAATATTTCGGTTCTTGGTTTAATTATCCAGAAATGTCGTCGGTTAGCCATCTGACTACCGGGATTCCGAAAAAATGCAAAGATAATGCAAAGATAAAGACAGAGACAGGCCACTGAGGTCCAAAACTGCCGACGACACTTCTAAGCCAGTCGCCAGTTCGCTGGTACTCAGTGAGGCACTTTCGCAGCCCTTGGTACCCGCTACTTTTGATTCGCAGGCCTCTACTGAGACCCATTCGGAGTCTGGTATGCCGTGAGATACTTCAACTATGGAACCCGCAGATGTCTCTACCTTGGATGGGTCCATAGCCACTGTGCAGGCACCAGCTTTTGAGGGTGTATTCAAGCCTACAGACTTGCATATTAAATCGACATCGTCTTCATTACTAAGGCCTAAATCTCGATCCATATCTCAAAACAAGACGCCAAGACTACATGCTCAGGCCCCTATGCCTAAAAAAAAAATGATAAAAATGGCTTGAAGATCTAATTACTCTAATAGGGGGTAGTCAACCCCCCCCCCCCCAAGAGGCCTAGGGCTGAGCTTGATTATGAATCTTCTGATCAGGATTCTGTTTCTTCCGACTCTTCTGATGACCTGGATTTGTCCATATATACCTATGAGGATTCTGATGTAGAGGATTCCATTCCTTCTACTCCCCCTCCTGAGGATTTTTTTTTTTGGGGGGGGGGGGGACTTTACATACTTTAAGGGAGCATTTCCACTGGGAAAGCCAAAGAAGAGACTTAGGGATTTCCTCCTTCTACCTCAGCATAGGCCTTTGGCTATACCTTCTGTATTAGACAAAATCCTGTTGCCGATCCAGAAACTGTTTCTCAGGGGCCCAAGGGCATTAAGGCTTCTGCTGCTAAAAATTCTACCCCCTTCTGATAGAGACTCCAGGGCGCTGGATAGATGGGGTAAAAAGGTTTATACTTCTGCAACTTTGGCTATCAGAGCTTTAAACTGCCAATTTCATATGTACTGCTTAAACAGAAAATGATGTTGATTCCTGACTGTGTGGAAAATGATTTAAAGGATTTAATGCATTCTGCTGAACAAGTTGGAAAACAATACTTTGCAATGTGGCTTTGATTCTTTAGAGGCCTCTTGCAGGGCTGCTGTTATTGGCTCTGTGCTTAGAAGGCATGCTTGGCTTAAGGAGCAATTTTTGTCTGATCATTTTAAAGCTAAACTGTTGGATGCTCCTTTAAATCAGGACTGCCTGTTTGGCAGTAAGGCTGAAGAAGTTCTTTAAAAAGATGGAAGATAAAGCTAAGTCTATGCAAACTATTAAAGATTTTTTTTACAAGTGCAACCTCCAAGATTTAGTAGGCACTGGCCTACTAAGAATTGGTCCTTTCCAGTCCCTTCCAGGTCTTCTCAAGACAAACCCAGACACAGCAAAAACCCCAGGTTTCAGTCCCAGAGGACTCTCGGAACTAAGCAGTGGGGGGGGGGGGGCTTCACTTCCAAATCTGGAAATAACAAGACACCCCCTATGGTAAACAGTCTCAAAGACTTCCTTTTAAAATTCCCAAGCACTTATCTTTTGACCGCCTCTTTGGGGGTAAAGATTGCTCTTCATGCAAAGAACTGGGAACTCATAACCCAGGACAAATGGGTTTTAAATATAGTGTCCCACGGATACAGATTTCATTTCCACAAGTTGCCGACACCAAACGGGTGGCCAGACCTGCCCCCAAATCAGTGGGCAGAGGCTCAAAAACAAGTACTTTCCCTCTTAAGCATTGGGGCTATTCAACTGGTACCAGAAGAGGAAAAGGGACACGGTTTCTATTCCAGGCTTGTACCCAAAAAAGACAAATCATGGCGTCCAATCCTGAACCTGTCTACTCTAAACACCTTTCTGGAGATTCCAAAATTCAAGATGCTGACTCTTCACCAATTACTTCTATGCTAGGCAAAGACGCCTGGTTGGCAACTCTAGATTTAAAAGAAGCATACCTGCACATCCCAATCAGGGAATCTTGCAGAAGATACCTACGCTTCAAAGCAAGCTACTTGCATTATCAGTTCTCTGCACTTCCCTTTGGCTTGTCTACTGCGCCCAGGGTATTCACAAAGTGCCTGGCTCCAGTTATTGCATTTTGCAGGCAAAGAAATATTCAAATATATCCAAATCTGGACGATTGTCTAATTCAGACAGAAAACCAGGGCATACGTTTAAATCATCTGGCATTTGTAAAAAGGGTTCTAACTTGTCTGGGGTACACCATAAACAAAAGGAAATCACAACTGGTACCCTGTCAACAGATTACATTCCTGGATGCAAGCTTGAACACAACTGCCCAGATGGCTTTCCTCACGTCAGAAAAGCAAATTCATTTGATAACTTACTTCAAACAAGTGGCCACAAAAACCCTGCTATCTGCAAGACAAATACTACAAGCCTTGGGGTTCATGGCCTCCTGCATTCTTCTGATTCCATGTGCAAGACTGCATATGAGGAAACTACAGTGGTATCTAAAAAGTCTGCGGAGTCCACATTGTCACAGCCTGGAAACAATGATTCTGATCATACCTTGCCTACGCCTGGAGTTCCTATGGTGGGCAGAGGTCTGCCACCAAAACAAGCGACTAGGGGTAGTCCCTTGCCGCCCAAACCCTAACTACAGATACATCAGACTGTGCATGGGTGGCTCACCTGGCAGGGAAGTGCATTCAGGGCAAATGCAGACCAAATCAAATGCACCTACATATCAATTAAAAAGAAGTGTTAGCTGTACAGAATGCTCAGACAGCCTTCAAGGACTACATTCTTCCAGGACAACTAATCGTAAAGATGGACAACACCACAGTTATGTGGTACATAAGCAGGGGGGGTACACATTCTTACCCCCTCTGCAGACTAGCCATGGCATTGTGGAACACAGCCTTGAGCTACCAAGTGCATCTACAAGCTCAATTCCTGCCAGGAAAATTGAATACACTGACAGACTGACTAAGCAGCAACCTCATGGACCCACATGAGTGGAAACTGGAACCACGGATTTTCAACATGTTGACAAGCGAATGGAGGAGCCCAGACATAGATCTATTTGCCTCCCCCCAGAGCTACCAGTTGGACAAGTTTTGCACAAGGGCTCCTCACAAACTAGCCTGAAAAGTGGATGCTCTGTCCTTCAGCTGGAAAAACGTATCCGTCTACGCCTTCCCCCCTCTGCCTCTGCTCTCCAAAGTTCTACTAAAAGTCAAACAGGACAAACCAAGGATGATTTTGATTGCTCCAGACTGGCCGCACCAACACTGCTACCCCCTCCTGTGCAGTGTGTCGCAATTTCTCCATGGCACCTGCCTCAGACCCCTTCCCTGCTGTCTCAGCAGGAGAACCAAATTCTGCACCCTCAGCTTCTAGCATTGAACCTTGCAGCTTGGCTATTCACTTAAATTCAGCCTTACCTTCCCTTGGCAAACGTGATGGATGTCATTTTGGAGGCAAGGAGACCTAGTACTACAAAATCTTATGCTGACAGATGGAAAAGATTCTGTGCCTGGAACCACTCTTTAGGGATGAGCACAGCAGCTCCCAATTTACCTCAGATTTTGCAATACTTGGAGAAAAATCACTCTACCTCTTTTCGAGCCAGCTGCTGCAGCAGACTTATTTCTTTCTTGGAAAACAGCCTTCCTTTTAGCAATCACTTCAGCTAGAATGATATCTGATTTACAGGCCCTAATGGCAGTGGAGCCTTTCATCATTTTTCATGCGGATAGGGCATCTCTGAGAACCAGCCCATCCTTCATGCCCAAGGTGGTTTCTGGTGTGGCTCTTAATCAGTCCATTCATTTGCCAACCTTCTTTCCCAATCCACTGAACAAAGGGGAACGGATTCTGCATTTCTTGGATGTGCACAGACAACTTAGATTATACTTGGACAGGACTAAACCTCAAAGACAATCTGAGCAACTGCTGGTAGCATTTGCTGCAGGGGCAGAGGGGAAGGCTATTTCAAACCATTTCTACATGGATAAGCCATTGCATTCATTTCTGCTATAAGCACTATGGAAAACGTATCCCCCAGGGGATCGGATCTCACTCCACCAGGGCTGCATCTACTTCTGCAGCCTTTCTCAGAGGTGTTCCTACCAGGAGCTCTGTACATACTTTCACCAAGCATTATCATTACCAATTTTCTCTAAATCCAGAGCTGGCTTTGCCACTGCTGTTTTGCAGGGCCTTATAGCTGGCCCTAATGCTGTATAAACTCCTCCTCCCAACCATAGCTTTGGGAATCTACCCAAATGTAATGACTGCAACAGTGAAACATGAAGAACATAGTATGGTTTGTGTACACTTACCATAAATGTAGATGTTCGAGTGTATTCACTGTTGCAGTCCTGATTACCCTCCCTCCAGCCCCCTGACTTCTGTTGTCTATACCTCTATTCTTGTTTACTATGCTTAAAGCTTTTTGGTGTATTTGCTTTTTGTTGGAGGTGTAACCTTGTATATAATTGCTTCCCATTATGGGGGCACCTGACATCTGGGGCAAGAAAAAACTGATAAAATGGCATAGGCTGCATGTTTTATACCCATGACGACCTGACGTCATGGAAGAAGGGACAGCAACTGACGCAGGACCCAAGACCTGCCAGCAGATTACCCAAATGTAATGACTGCAACAGTGAATACACTCTAACATCTACATTAAGTGTACATAACTGTATTTTACTGGCTATCACAGCTGCTGGAAAGGTCTCTGCACACCAAGCTCTCATGGCAGTGGAACCATTTCTCATATTCCACCTAGACAGAGTAACACTCAGAACAAGTCCATCCTTCATGCCCAAGGGGGTCACAGACACATCCTTGAATCAAGCCATACACTTACCCACCTTCTTCCTCATACCTCAGAACAAAAGGGAAAGAATACTTAACTGCTTGGATGTGCACAGAAGCTTTGCTGCTATCTTGACAGAACTAAATTCAAAATGTCTTTGCTAGACACCCCCTTCAGGAAGGCAATAGAAGTGGAAAAAGACAAGCCCCTATTACCTCTCTCTGGCCTCTCTCCCTCAGATTCTGACAAATATGGATGGACAATTTCCTATGTTTTCCCCTGCCAGTCTGGTTGCTATGGGCATCCTGGGACAGTGTAGCAACTGCCTCATGTACACGGGCAGCCCTCTACTAGTACCACCTAGGAACACAATTTGTGAGAGATGCAGTTACATTAAGAATCTAAAGTCTATGCTCTCTCCCTCACAAGCTAGTATATCTGGTACTGAGAAGGTTGTCAACACAAACACCAAACCTCAGACACCACCCACACCTACACAACACACACCCATATATATGGAGGTCCTTAAAACATGTGCAAACAAAATAGAACTCGGAGGCAAAAACACACGTGAACTCCACTGCCCCCCACACCACACATCACATATAGTCCACATACCTGTGTTTCGCAGCCACTAAGGCCTAAACATAAACCTAACATCTTAGTCATAGGAGACTCACAGATTTGCCCCTCACCAGGCTGGATAAGGAGAAAATCACGGTTAGTTGCATGTCAGGTGCCAGAATCCGCCATATCACCAATGCAGTCAAGTCTCTCAACAACAGGTGTTATGACTCTGTCATAGTCCTTGTTGGTGTGAATGACTTGAGACTTGCCTCCCTGGACTACATGAAGAGAGACCTGATCAAGTTCGTTGAGTGTGTCCCGGGCATGTTCTTAGCCTTAAGCAGCATTCTACCATCACCCAGAATAATGCTTAAATTATTGACTTTAGCTATTGTCTTAGTTTCTGGTATCATTCCAAGGAGATCCAGTACCTGACAGCCTGGGAAGACATGATTGAAAAACCATGATGCTTTATCAGAGATGGCCTGCATCTATCTCCCTTAGGCTTCAGGCTTCTGGCAAAGACTCTTGCCTCCCTCTTAGTGCCTTTTTTAGGCAATGCCATGAGGTCAAAACTGCCAACATGAAAATTTTATCAAGATGCAAATTAAAGGTCATGCTGCTTAATGCCAGAAGTCTAAACATGAATCTACACTCATTGCAAGCATTCTTAACCCTGGAAGATGCTGACATTTGTGCAGTTGCAGAAACCTGGTTCAAAGCTGCAGAGAGCACCCCAGCCATACCAGGTTACTCATTATATCATACATTCGGACCCTAAACCGTGGGCAGCAAAGTAGAAGGTGGTGGAGTTGCAATATGTATAAAACACACAACACACCTCCAGGCTGATCAAACAATATGATGCACAGGAGACACTCCAACTGCAGTTATCCATTGACAAGGCATACATTCAAGTCCTATCTAGCTACAGGCCCCCAACTTTGACTCAAGATGCCCACTCCACCTGTCAGGACCACTTCAAATCTATCTGGATTCAACCCTTTACCCTAATCGTGGGCAACTTTACCCAACCGTAGATTGGAAGAACTACTCATGCAACAACACAAATGCCTGGAGATTCCTTGATTTCATTAATGCAAATGCTTTGGACCAGCTGGTCGACAACCCCCACAAGAGATGAAAATATCTTGGACTTGGTGTTAACCAACTTGAGTAACCACTGCAGCATCCCAATCCCTACAGTGTCATCCTCCCTGGTAAGATCCAACCACAGAGTGGTCACTTTCAAAGTCGGCATCTCCCCCAACCCCCCCCCCCCCCCAGCTAGGGTCAAACAATAAAAAAAAACTTCTCCAAAGCTGATTAGAACCTACTGAGAGAAGGTATAAACAACTTCACAGCCCCTCCCCCTCCATAGGAACTGGCACATATGTCCAAACCTACAACAAAGAACTGTGCAAGCATTTATATATCTGCTTGGAATCAGGATTACCTAACAGGACAAAATCATCCTTCTCAAGGAAGAGTAAACCTGTATGGTGGACGTCTGCAATTAATCAAAAGGAACAAAAATTGCTATCCAGGACCAAGAAGGAGCAGGTGCCTAATTGGAAGCAATCTCTCCTTAGCCTGAACAAGCAAATTAAATCCTCTATAACAAACTTAGAGTACAAACTGGCAACATCTATTAAAGACACTCATAAGGGCTTCTTCACATATGTCCGCAGTCTCAAAGGAAGCACTCAGATCTGCTCAGAACTGGTGGTTAAGGACACCACATACACAAACACTGTAGATATATAGCCAACCTGCTGGCAGACAGGTTAATTGAAAACTTCACCCCTCTGTTCCCCTCCCCATCAGTAAACAGGACTTCTCCAGCACCTGTCCCCCTGCCTTTATCTCTAGGGAACAAGTCACCACTGCCCTGTCAAAGGCAAAAAATGCAGCCTCCATGGGACCCGATAACACGCCAGGCTCATCCTACATGAACTCAGGCAGGAACTTGCAGCACCATTAGGCACCCTATTCAACCAAAGCCCGAGTACCGACCTCATCCCAACCGAGTAGCTGACAGCCACTGTCTTCCCTTTGCACAAAGGTGGAGCGTCCACCGATCCAGGAAATTAAAGACCCAGGCTGATCTGCAAGGCCATGGAGTGGATTGTCATGGGCCTCATTAACAAGGACATTGGCACCCTCCAAACACTCGATCCCACATAGTTTAGTTTCATCAACGGGAGGTCATGCCTGTTAATTTTGGTAGACTCTGAGACAGTCACCAAAGCCATGGACAAGGGGAAGACTGTGCACACCGCCTACCTTGACCTGGCCAAAAGCCTTCGATACTATTCCCTACTTGGGTGTAATAGATAAACTCTCTCAACTAAACATCAATCCGTATGTTACCAGATAGCAGAACCCATATAAAAAGAAACTGGGTGCACACCATGGTAGAACATAATGCTAAAGCAATAGTAAGCGCTTTCACTACCATCAAGGTAGCTTCATCAGACCTAATTAACAGTCTTCCCTCCACTATTTAAATTTTCACTGCTAGAACCCACCTAGTCAAAACAGGGGAAGCCACCTCAAGCAGTAGACTCATAATGAGCACTGTACCCCAGAGATCGGTCTTGGAGCCTCTGGTGTTTGGGATATACCTTTATGAGATGCAGGCCAAATCTAGTGGGCTGTGGCTGACCAAGTTTGCAGACTACTGCACACTGGGTGCTGTCATGAGTTCCCCCAGTGATGCGGACATCCTCCAAGAGGGTCTCACCGAAACAACTGGTGCCAGAAACATTGCAACTAAATGCCAAAAAAATGAATTCTCGTCCTGTTTGGGGGAGAGTGGCATTTCCACAAATTATCACATGAGTAACATGGTCCTAAGCACACAGTCAGTGGTGAGGGACTTGGGCATCCAGCTTGATAGCAACATATTCTTCCCTTATAAACCCATTATTGAGTACAGTGCCCCTTTCGACATGTACCTGACAAAACACATGCAGCAGCTGGAGAGACCACAGAGGTTCCTCACCAGGAGAATCCAAGGCCTCAAACATGTACCCTACACAAATAAGCCAAAAGCCCTGTCCCTCTACTCAGTCTCATACAGACTCCTCAGAAGTGACTTCTCTCTGGCATACAAAGCAATCTCGGACCCCGCCTTAATGGGACTGCTGCATATGCAGCAAGTTTATCTCCACTCGAGTAACCCACATACGTGACCTCAACCTGGTCTGTGACATCAGCAGGACTTGTTGGCGGGACAGATTTGTGTCCAGAGACACCGGCTTCTGTGGAATAGACTCCCTCTCCACGTCAAGCAGAGTACCTCCGTAACCCTTTTTAAGCGCAACCTGGATAACTGGATGAGGAAAAGAATATGCATCCCTGGGAATTCCACCTGTGTCCCTGCTGGACAGAGGCATTGGGTGCTGACTTGTAGGAACATGAGCTAAATTCTTGGCTAGGCTTGTAAGGGCCTCAGGGCCATTAGCGTAGTAACTTCCTATGATACTAGGAAAGGAGATCAACTCTTTGTGTCCTCTGCCACTGGCTCTGAAGGAAAACCAGTCACTAAACAGACTTGTTTCCAAGTGGATCTCCCACTGTATCTCCTTTTGCTACAGCAATCATGGCAAGAAGCCATCTGAATCTGTTAGGACTCACTTTACCAGGGCCACTTCCACTTCTGTTGCCTTCCTGAAGAGAGTACCTAGCCAAGACATTTTGGAAGCTGCTTCCTGGTCTGCAGTGCACACCTTCACCAAATCCTACCACTTGTCAGCCTTTTCCAAGTCTAGACCAGGGTTTGCCATTGCCATCTTGCAGGGAATCCTCTCCTATTCATGACCTTCCTTCTACCCTCATATCAGCTTTGGGAATCATCCCACAAGTCAGGACAACAACACTGAAACACGAGGAATATAGTACAGCCGTGTACACTTAGCATAAATGTAGATGTTAGAAGTGTATTCACTGTTGCAGTGTTCTTTCCCTCCCTCTTCCCCCCCTTTTCTTTTTGCATACAATAGTAATCTGATTTTACTGTCTTAAGTGACCAGAGGACCCCCAGGGTGTTTACCCAGCAGGCCCATTTTCAATCTTTGTCCCTTACTTATGGTTCATTCTGGGGGCTCCTACTAGCGGCAAGAAAAAAAATTAAGTCATGGCATTGGCCATCTCCCTTTATACCAAAGAGTACTGATGTCGGCCACCAGCCATAGGAGGAGGACGTTTTTTTACTCTAGTCAGGCCAGTCGAGGACTTCCACATCAGAAAATCCCATAAGTCAGAACTGCAACAGTGAATACACTCTAACATCTACATTTATGGTAAGTGTACAGAACTGTACTTTTTTCAAGGCCTGTTAATTTAATATTCATTAATTTACAAATAAAAAATCATGTTTTTATAAACCCAGTTGTACTTGGATTAGTGGTGTGCTTTAGTCTGTGAATTATTTTCTTTGTTAAAGCCTGAAAGTTCTAAAAAAATTTTTTTTTTTTTTTTTTTGTAATAGTGGATAATGTAAGTAACTGTTGGCCAGCCGGTGGCCTGCTGTTTTCCTCCAATGACCCTGGCTTTATTGTTCATAAAGACGGGTCAGTATTTACATCTCATTATGTCAAGCTGCCCTCTGGACAGAAGAAAATTAGTATGTTGGTCAAAGACCCTCAGAAAAATGAAGAATGGACTTGTGATATTTTATTATCTGCTACACAGAATGATAAGGTAAAGCATGTTTTTAATATTTTAATCTGCTTGATTGCATTTATTTTTATTTGAAACACTGACTGTTCTGCTGTAACAGAAGTGATAGAACTCAAACCATATTTATGTGACCCTTGTGGGATATTTAAGCTGCTGTCTCAGAATACAAAGAGTGGTTATAATGTTTGATATGAACTTTAACCTGGGAGGTCATGGTAAATCTTGGGTTAAAGGATCACTTACTTGCACAAGCTACATGTCCACCATGGCACAGCTTTTTTTTTTTCTGTTCCTCTTCATGTTGGTTCTCATATATAGCTGATCATTCTTAACTGAGTTGCTGATATCCGTCTCCCATACAGAGGGAGGTTTATCAGCAGCTGAACTGTCGGAAAGTCTTTCTCCCAACTAGCATCTAGCCCGTGTATATTATGAAGCATATCCGCTCTCATTTCGGGCTGGTTAGCTAGCTAGAGCCTGTTTTTCTTTCCTGTGCATAACTGGCCTACTTCTGATAGCATATATGCATTTGAGATTGTTGTAGTCTCTAGATAGTTATTTTTCTTAATACATATTATGGAGCATATCTGCTCTCATTTCGAGCTGGCTAGCTAGCTACAGCCTGTTTTTCTTTCCTGTACATAACTGCCCTACATCTGATAGCATATATGCATTTGGGATTATTTTTCTTAATACAGCAGCAACTGGCTGTATCAAAACTGTCAAAAACATTCTCAACTTCACTTTAGCAGTAGACATTCAAACTTGGCAAATAAAATAAATGTGCACAAAAATTTGAAGTGAAAATTATTGTATACCATTGTATGCATATTCATCTGGCTATAGTTAAAGGAGAACCGTACCCGCAGACACACAAAACATTTTTATTTCATCATGGTTGGGTGTTTCCTACATTTAGCACCACTCTGTCTATTTACAGGTTTTTAAATATTTTTATATGTAATTTCTGAGTCTGACAACATGGGGGTCTGGCATTTTGAAGTGTTCTGATAGTTTAGTCTGCCTCTAGGGTATCCCACAATGCAGTGCTTGTCTGTATAAAAAAATACACCATGTAGGCCTCTTTCCTCCTAAAGCTTCTGTCACTGCATTGATTTTACATGCATGCATTATTGTCTTTTAGTTAGTTTTAAGTAACATTTCATGCAGTTCAATGACTACTTAAAACAAACAGTGCAAATGCCACAGAACAGACTTCGAGTGGTTTTTTACTGCTGTTTCTTTTTAGACTGGCTAAACTACAGTCTTTCGTGAAGCCTGAATTGTCCTACTTTGACTCATCTCCCATCCCCCTTCACACCTAACTTCCCTAGCTGTCAAAGTTCTAAGGGTAATATGAGCTGTTGCCTGCTGTGATTGAAAGCTCACAGCAGGAGACTCGACTCATGTAATGTTTCCTTGTTCTAGCCTTTACTTTCTGTATGGGTGGGGGAAGGACCACGGAACTGAGACATCACAGCATGGGTGGGTTTTTAGGGTGGTAGTAGTCAGTTTGGGGGAGGGGAAATGGTCAGAAAAAAACTACCTGTATTCGGTGGCCTTGATGACATCAGTGAATTGGAGACTGCAGCAAGCTTTTCCAGGGCGGGACAAACGTTTTTTGAAAGTCAACCCACAGTACAGTAAGGTACTGTTCTAGTGGAGAGAAACAGTCTATTTAAAATATTTTAAATGCTGTACTGTTTTTTTATTTATAGTAGGACAGTAAATGGGGAGATAAAAGACAGAGCAGTTGAGCATTTAATAATAGAATCCCATTGTTGTCCTTTAATATTCAAAAGATTTTAGTTTCAAAACTGTCGATATGGAAACATTGTCATTGATTCCCTGAAGCTTTGCGGTGTTAAGTCTTAGTTGCCACAACAGTTCCTCTTGTTCATGTCTGCATTTCCAGGGAACTCCCCTTACTAATTATAGTGCACTGTTAACATTTCCCTTCTTATTGTGTACAATATGCCCCTAAATTATTTCTTTAAGGGAACACTTCATTTCTGCCAACATAATGTGCATTGTAGGAAAGACATTGTGCAAGGTATACATCCATACCGCTCAATCTCTTAGAACAAGCAATCTAGACAAAGACATAAATAATGGGTGGATAAAGGCCCAGTAGTAGGTACACTTTATTGCTCTTTCAAACTTGGAAAGGTGACAGTAACAGGTTTTGCATTAGCATAAAATTTCTGAGGGATATGATGTCTGAAACTCAAATGTCTGTCTTTATTTTCTGACTTCACTGATTTTCTGACTTCAACTCTCAGTGATTTGCCAACGATTTGCCAGAAAACCACAAGTTTATGAGAAAACAGACCACAAATATGAGGGAAAAATCTGGACATTCTGTGAAAATCTATACAGTTGAGAGGTATGTATATAACTACGTTGGTGTTGCAGTTGCATCTACCAGGGCAAGGGTTGTTTTTTGATATGTTGTGTCATAAGTACCCCTTCATTGTTTGCGCATTCCCACATTTAGACATTTTTCCATTGTTAGTGAAAAAAGTATCTAATAAACTCTGTTATGGTCTTAATATTAAGTGCCCTTCTAAAAACAACTTTTGGTTCAACACTTTGCTTGTCAGTTGTATCAGTGTTACAACCACTCAGCAGGGATCCACTGGTCATGACAACCTCCCATTTTCAGCAGTGGAAGAAGGGACACATTGGCTACATACAAGCAGAACAGAATCCTAGAGTACAACAGCAAGTGACACACCCAAAGATAAAAGTAATTTTCACTGATGATTTTAATATGACTCACTCAAAAAGTGATGAAAATAAATTCTGAATTTTCGATGTCTTGATACTGCTTCTGTTTTCTTCACTGATCATTTTCCATATTGTACTGTCCACACAGTATCCAAAATAAACAGTAATGTCTCTTCCTGCGCTCTTAGCATTTCTGGTTGAAATAAAGATGCCCCTTTTGGAAAGTTTGAGTTATACTGTTGCAAAGGTTGAATAGCATATACACGCTTAACCAAGCTGCTTCGAAGAAGAGTTCATGCCTGCCAGGTTCCCTCTCAGATTCTAATTTTTGTTTCCCTTACAGTCATTCAGTTGGTAAATGCAAATATTCAAAGGGTGTTTGGCATATTAGCATCCTTAGTTAATTAAATCTAGAGTGTGACCTTTCTAATAAACCTTTTTCTTAATATGTTGCTTGTTCGGCCCTAAATTCTGACTTTGTTCTACGAGTTGGCATTAATTACCAATTTATATTAAGAATTCCCATGAAGTATGCATCCTCGTGTACTTTGATCCATCCATCCACAACCCCTTTTTTTCTATTTTTGCACATACAGCTTTTGCTTAAAAGTTGTGTTTATTGCTTTGGGACTTTGCTCACAAGTTAAATGTTTGGCCTGTCGATTTTTTTTTTCTTTAGTGAACTTGCACTACATTTGCTCAGTGCTTCCATCATTTAAGTGTTTATTGACACCTGACATATGTTGTGTGTTCTGCTTTTCAAGTTCTAACATTTTATACTGTTCTCACCTTTTGGAGGGCATAAATCTTTATAATGCTTGCAAAGTACTTTAAAGTCAGTAAGTTTGGAAAAAGTAAGCTTATCGGCTGTTCAAAAAAGTAATATTTTTTATCATGTTTGACTACTTGATTACCTAATGTCCTTTGTACTGTTTTCCCATTGTTGATCAAGCTCTTCCCCATATTTGCTGGCAAATCTTTACAAGTAGACCAGTTGAGAAACCCATAAAAGACATATCACAAAATTTCACATTTGACACTCTGTAGAAAAGTTTGTGTTCAGCTACTGTTCCAGTGACCGTCAGTAGTTGGCCTTGTTGCCATTGTTTTTGTTTTCTCTGGTTTGTAGGTAGATTAGGCCTGTCACTGTTTTTCATGGAAGGCCTGAGATGGTATTTTGTTTGTGGAGTAGGGAAAATTAGCGAAGAACAGAGAAGGATCCATTAATCTCTCTTTCAGAGAACTGAAGTAGATGATGTAGAACATGTTTTTATGTAAAACAGCTGAAAATGTTTAAAGAGTTGTACTTCATGTACCAAGTATGAGTAAAGTAAATTAAAAAAATGTTTGAAATTATGACAGATGGAAGGAAAATAGTATATCTGATGTCAATTTTCATTTGTTCCTCCTCATGTGGGTTTGGATCTGATCCTTGGATCCGACTCTTTGCAGCTTGTGGATACTGCAAACTCTCGAGCTCCTCCCTTACCCATAATACTGTAGTTCTCCTCCATACCTCAGATCTCATTTGCCGCCTTTGCATATGGACATGGTCACTGACTGCTTTTGAGCATTAGTATTTTTTTTTTTATATTTTTTTCTTAAATTACTTTCTATTCTAAGTTTGTCTTTCTAAACCTCCCTTATCCTAAGCTCCTCCAGTGTAATCCTTTACATTTGTTGATATTTCCTCTATTTTTTTCTACTTTACCTTTATGGTGGCGTTTTATTTACCATTGATGGTACTGAGTGTATTTCTTGTACTCCACTCTTATGGTAGAGTCTTTATTACCGTTGATGTTCTTCGTGTTTCACTGTTGCTGTCATTACATTTGGGTAATCCTGCTGGCAGGTTGCCCTCAGTCGGCCTGAATTCCAAAGTCTTGTGTCCTGCGTTGGTTGCTGTCGCCCCTTCCCTGATGTCAGGTAGTCAGGGGTATAAAAGATGCAGCTGACGCCATTTTCTTCAATCTTTCTTGCCGCGTGGTGCCCAAAGCAGAAGTTTGCAAGTGCCGGTCGGCCGACTCCTGATATTTTCGTGTTCGAGTTTCAGATCCGAAGCCTTCAATAAAGCGAAGTACCCCGTTGGGGAAATGTTTTTCTTGCTCCAGACCGATGTCAGAAAAAGTTAATAATTGTATTTCTTGTGGAACGCAAATACCTCATAAGGACTTTCATTCTTACTGTATTCCTTGCCTAGGCCCTGATCACAACGTTTCAGGTTGTCTGTTTTGCGCTAGATTTACCCAACGCACTATTAAGCGTCTGTATGATTTTGCATTAAATTATTTTGGACACAGGTTTAATTATCCAAAAATGTCGTTGGATAGCCATCCGACTACCAGAGTTCACAAAAAACGCAAAGAAAAGGCGAGAGAGAAACAACCGAGGCCCAAAACCGACAACGAGGCTTCTCCTAAGCCAGTCGCCGGTTCTCAGTGAGGTGCTTTGGCAGCCCCTGACGCCCGCTACTTTAGAGTCTCAGGCCACTACCTACTCCCACGTCCAGTTGGCTATGCCACTGGAAACTCAAGGTATTGGAGCCTTGGACGCTGTTCCCTCAGATGGGTCCAGAGCTGCTGAGCAGGCACCGGTGCTTCTGAGGGTGTATTCAGACCTAAACATCTATACATTAAACCGACTTCAGCTTCAAAGGCAAAGACTAAACCACCTATTAGGCTGACGTCGGTCAAGGCGTTTAAAACTGACATCAGGACGTCAGGGTACAAAAGCGCATGACCGACGTCATATCCTCAGTCTTTTTTGCCGCATGGTCCGATGCAGAAGCAGCGTTGCAAGTGCCGTTCGGCGTTCTGAAATTTTTCGAGTTCGGAGTTTCAGACCGAATCCAAGTTGGCTAAGTACCCCGTTGGGGAATATTTTGTTTTTTTCTTGCCTCAGTGTATTACCGGATGTCAGAAAAAGTGAATAACTGTATTTCTTGTGGGAAACAGATACCGCATAGGGATTATCATTCTTTGTGCATTCCTTGTTTGGGGCCTGAGCACGACGTTGTTGGGTGTCGCTTTTGTGCTAGATTCAATAAGCGCACTATTAAGCGAAGGTTAGATTGTGCTAGGCTGGTCTTCTGTAAGCGGTGCAATTATAATATGCCGTCTGACTCTCCGGCGCCCGCTTCTACGAAGAAGCGCAAAGACAAAACAGTTAAACCCAGGCACGATGAGTCGTCCTTCCGGACGCCGGTTCTTGAGAGGCTTCAGTGGAACCGGTGGTTCCGACGGAGACTTCTCTGGAGTCTCAGGGGGAGACTTTGATTTTGCAGGACGTGGCCTCTCAAGAGGCAGGTCAGGCTGAAGGGGCTTCTCAGGTTACTGTTCTCCCCTCCCTTCCTAGGGTGGTTAGGCCCTCTCCTGTTCCCAAGGCTTCTCCCAGAGGCAGGCCAGGTTTAGCTTCTGTTGGTGTAACTCCTACTTCAGCAGGGTCTGTGCCTAAGAAGCACATGCTTAAAATGGCAGAAGATTTGATTACTCTTATCAGGAGGGGGCAAAGAACCTCTAATCAGAGGCCTAGGGTGGAGCCAGAGTTGGGAAGTTTTGAGCAGGCTTCGGATGTTTCAGAGTCTTCGGCTGAAGACTTGCAGGAGTACTCTCCTTATTCTGATTCTGATGCAGATGATTCCACTCCTTCTGCTTCTCCTCCAGAGGATTTTTCTTTTTCAGAGACACTTCATTCTATGAGGGAACATTTTAAGTGGGAAGGTCAGGACTTCTCTGATTCTCGGAAAAGGCTTAGGGAATTTTTGCTTTTACCCCAACATAGGCCCTTGGCTATACCCCCTGTTCTGGATGTTGTGGAAGATGTATTTTCAGAGGCTTCACTTAATCCTGATTCTCTGCCTCCTGCGCCTGTTAAACCGGATAGGTATTACAGGATGCCTGAGGCTCATAAATATCTTTATAAGAGTCCTAGGGCGGACCCAGAAACTATTAGTCAGGGACCCAAGGGTGTCAAGGCCTCTGTTGTAAAAAATCCGGTTCCTCTAGATAAAGAGGCCAGAGCTTTGGATAGATGGGGAAAGAAGGTCTATACATCTTCTACCTTAGCTATGAGGGCTTTGAATTGCCAGTTTCATATGTTGAAATATCAAAACTTTCTTCTTTCTCAATTGAGGTCTAAGGTGGATGCTCTGGCGGAAGGCATTGAGTGTAAAGAATTACAAGATTTGGTGCATGTCTCTGAACAGGTGGGTAAGCATTCATTACAATGTGGTTTTGATGCTGTGCAGGCCTCGTCTAGGGTGGCTGCCACTGGTTCAGTTCTTCACAGGCACGCCTGGCTGAAGGATCAGAATTTTTCTGACCATGTTAAGACAAGGATTTTGGATGCTCCTTTGCAGTCTGATGTGTTGTTTGGTTCACCTGTGGAGTCAGTCTTGAAGAAAATGGAAGACAAGGCTAAGTCTATGCAGGCTGTTAAAGATTTTTTGCAAGTTCAGCCTCCGAAGTTTAGTAGGAATTGGCCTGCTAAGGGGTGGACGTATCCTTCTTATGATTCTCAGTCTAGGGGTAGATCTAGACGTGGTAGGGGCAGAGCTCAGAGTTCTTTCAGACCTAGAACAGGGAGTTCACCTGCACAATCTTCGGGTGAGGGCAGGGGCCAGTCCTTTCATAAACAGGCCCAATGACCTACTTTTTCAGCTGCCAGATCCTTCTTGCCTGGCAGCACCTTTGGGAGGAAGGTTGGCACTCTTCAAGGAAAATTGGATTTTGATTACCCAAGACAAATGGGTACTGGATATCATACACCAAGGTTACAAGTTTTATTTCCATACCTTGCCTCCTTTCAAAGGCATGCCAGACGTTCCTCCTCAGCAAAGACTAGAGGCTCACAAACAAATTTCTCTACTACTTCAAATAGGGGCCATACAGCCGGTCCCTCTGCCAGAAGTGGGCCTAGGATTTTATTCTCGCCTGCTTCTAGTACCAAAGAAAGGGAACACGTGGAGACCAATTTTGGATTTATCTATCCTCAACACATATCTGGACATTCCCAAGTTCAAAATGTTGACGTTACAACAGCTTTTACCTCTGCTGGGCAAAGATCACTGGATGGTGACTCTGGATCTCAAGGAGGCCTACCTTCATGTTCCTATCAGGCTCAGTTGCAGGAAGTATCTGCTGGCTGGGACTTCTCATTATCAGTTCTCTGCATTGCCCTTTGGCTTATCTACTGCGCCCAGAGTGTTCACGAAGGTTCTGGCTCCAGTGGTAGCTTTCTTCAGGCTAAGAGGAATACAAATCTATCCTTATTTGGACGATTGCCTGATTCTGGCCCAAGGAAAGGACTAACTTCTTCATCATTTACAGTATGTGATGGCAGTGTTAAGATGCCTGGGGTATTCTGTGAACGAAATAAAGTCCAGTCTAGTACCCTCTCAGGACATGTGCTTTCTGGGTGTGAGACTGAATACAGCATCCCAGATGGCCTTTTTGACCCCGGACAAACAAAAGAATCTTTCTCTTTACTTTCACCAATTGTCTCGTCAGTCCAGGCTGACTGCAAGGACAGTCCTTCAAGCCTTGGGGTTCATGGCATCTTGTATTCTGGTACTTCCCAATGCCAAACTGCATATGAGGAAGCTACAATGGTATCTCAAAATGTATGGACGCAGCACTGCCAAGATATGGACACTGTCATTCAGATAATACCTTGCATTCAAAAGGAATTTTTGTGGTGGGCTCAGGAATGTCACCTAAACAAGGGACTCTCTGTGACCCAACCAGAGGCGAGTCAGATTCTAACGACAGATGCCTCAGACAAAGCTTGGGGAGGTCATCTAAATGGAAAATGGGTACAAGACACGTGGCCTGCCAGACTTCAACATTTACATATCAACTTGAAGGAGATGTTAGCAGTCCAATTTGCATTGATAGCTTTCAAGGATTTACTTCTTCCAGGGCAGGTGTTGATTCAAACAGACAACACAACTGTCATGTGGTACATCAACAAGCAAGGGGGGACGCATTCATATCCTCTATGCAGACAAGCAATGATTTTGTGGGAGACTGCTCTCAGTTTACAGCTAAATCTTCAGGCAAGGATGTTCTTCATTCCACATTGCTGCAGTCCTAACCATTGGGTAGTCCGCTGTCCCAGTCGGCCCGAATACCAAAGTATATGGCTGACGTCGGTCAAGGCGCATTAGTCTGACGTCAGGACGTCAGGGTACTAATGCGCATGACCGACGTCATATCCCCAGTCTTTTTTGCCGCATGGTCCGATGCAGAAGCAGTTTTGCGAGTGCAGGTTGGCGTTCTGAAATTTTCTGAAGTCGGAGTTTCAGACCGAATCAAAGTTGGCTAAGTACCCCGTTGGGGAATATTTTGGTTTTTTCTTGCCTCAGTATTTAACCGGATGTCAGAAAAAGTGAATAACTGTATTTCTTGTGGGAAACAGATACCTCATAGGGATTACCATACCTTGTGTATACCTTGTTTAGGGCCTGAGCACGGCGTTGTTGGATGCCGCTCTTGTGCTAGATTTAACAAACGCACTATTAAGAGAAGGTTAGACTGTGCCAGGTTAGTTTTGGGAAGCGTTGTAATTATAAAATGCCGCCGGATGCTCCGCGCCGCTTCGTCAAAAGCGCAAGGACAAAGCAGCAAAGCCTAGAGTGGAAGAACCGACAGTGCCGGACGCCGGTTCTTTAGGAGGCTCGGTGGAGCCGGAGGTTCTGCCAGGAGTTTCTTTGGAGTCTCAGGAGAGACTTTACTGTTACAGGATGTGTCCTCTCAGGAGGTAGGCCAGGCTGAAGGGGCTTCTCAGGTGGCTGTTCTTCCCTCTCTTCCTAAGGTGGTTAGAGCCTCCCCTTCTGTTTCCAAGGCTTCTTTGAGAGGCAGGCCAGGTTTAACTTCAGTGGGGTTTCTCCTAGCTCTTCAGGATCTTTGCCTAAGAAACATATGCTTAAAATGGCAGAGGATTTGATTACTATGATTAGAGGTTCTATGCCCTCCTGATAAGAGGCCTAGGGTGGAACCTGAGTTTGAGAGTTTTGAGCAGTGTTCGGAGGCTTCTGAGTCTTCGGCTGAAGACTTGCAGGAGTATCCTCCTTATTCTGATTCTGATGTGGATGATTCTACTCCTTCAGCTTCTCCTCCTGAGGATTTTTCATTTTCAGAGACTCTGCATTCCATGAGGGAGCATTTTAAATGGGAAGGTCAAGATTTCTCTGATTCCAGGAAGAGGCTTAGGGAATTCTTGTTTTACCCCAGCATAGGCCTTTAGCTATACCTCCTGTTCTGAATGTGGTGGAAGATGTTTTGCAGAGGCTTCCTGAACCCTGATTCTTTGCCTCCGGCCCCAGTTAAACCGGATAGGTACTATAGGGTGCCTGAAGCTCATAAGTATCTTTTTAGAGTCCTAGGGCAGACCCGAAACTGTCTCTCAGGGGCCTAAAGGTGTTAAGGCTTCTGTTGTTAAAAATCCTGTTCCTCCTGATAAAGAGGCAAGGGCTTTGGATAGATGGGGAAAGAAAGTGTATACTTCTTCCACTTTAGCCATGAGGGCGTTGAATTGCCAGTTTCACATGTTAAAATATCAAAATTATCTCCTTTCACAATTGAAGTCTAAGGTGGATGCTCTGGCGGAAGGTATTGAGTGTAAAGAGTTGCAGGATTTAGTTCATGTGTCTGAACAGGTGGGTAAGCATTCCTTGCAATGTGGTTTTGATGCTGTGCAGGCCTCCTCGAGGGTGGCTGCCACTGGTTCTGTTCTTCATAGGCACGCCTGGTTGAGGGATCAGAATTTAGCTGAGCATGTTAAGACAAGGAATGTTCTTCATTCCACATTGCTGCAGTCCTAACTATTGGGGTAGTCCGCTGTCCAGTCGGCCCGAATACCAAAGTATATGGCTGACGTCGGTCAGGGCGCATTAGACTGACGTCAGTACGTCAGGGTACTAATGCGCATGACCGACGTCATATCCTCAGTCTTTTTTGCCGCATGGTCCGATGCAGAAGCAATTTTGCGAGTGCAGGTTGGCGTTCTGAAAGTTTCTGAAGTCAGAGTTTCAGACCGAATCAAAGTTGGCTAAGTACCCGTTAGAATATTTTGGTTTTTCTTGCCTCAGTATTTAACCGGATGTCAGAAAAAGTGAATAACTGTATTTCTTGTGGGAAACAGATACCTCATAGGGATTACCATACTTTGTGTATACCTTGTTTAGGGCCTGAGCACGACGTTGTTGGATGCCGCTCTTGTGCTAGATTTAACAAACGCACTATTAAGAGAAGGTTAGACTGTGCCAGGTTAGTGTTTGGGAAGCGTTGTAATTATAAAATGCCGCCGGATGCTCATCGCCGCTTCGGCTAAAAAACGCAAAGATAAAGCAGCAAAGCCTAGGGTGGAGGAACCGGCAGTCCCAGACGTCGGTTCTTTGGAAGGCTCAGTGGAGCCGGAGGTTTTGCCAGGTGTTTCTTTGGAGTCTCAGGGAGAGACTTTACTGTTACAGGATGTATCCTCTCAGGAAGTAGGCCAGGCTGAGGGGGCTTCTCAGGTGGCTGTTCTTCCCTCTCTTCCTAAGGTGGTTAGAGCCTCCCCTTCAGTTTCCAAGGCTTCCTTGAGGGGCAGGCCAAGTTTAGCTTCTGTGGGGGTTTCTCCTACTGCTTCGGGATCTTTGTCTAAGAAACATATGCTTAAAATGGCAGAGGATTTGATTACTATGATTAGGGGTTCTATGCCCCCTCCTGATAAGAGGCCTAGGGTGGAACCTGAGTTTGAGAGTTTTGAGCAATGCTCGAGGCTTGAGTCTTCGGCTGAAGACTTGCAGGAGTACCCTCCTTATTCTGATTCTGATGTGGATGATTCTACTCCTTCTGCTTCTCCTCCTGAGGATTTTTCATTTTCAGAGACTCTGCATTCCATGAGGGAGCATTTTAAATGGGAAGGTCAAGATTTCTCTGATTCCAGGAAAAGGCGTAGGGAATTCTTGTTTTTACCCCAGCATAGGCCTTTAGCTATACCTCCTGTTTTGAATGTGGTGGAAGATGTGTTTGCAGAGGCTTCCCTGAATCCTGATTCTTTGCCTCCTGCCCCAGTTAAACCGGATAGGTATTATAGGGTGCCTGAAGCTCATAAGTATCTTTTAAGAGTCCTAGGGCAGACCCGAAACTGTCTCTCAGGGGCCTAAAGGTGTGAAGGCCTCAGTTGTTAAAAATCCTGTCCCTCCTGATAAAGAGGCAAGGGCTTTGGATAGATGGGAAAAGAAAGTGTATACTTCTTCCACTTTAGCCATGAGGGCGTTGAATTGTCAGTTTCACATGTTAAAATATCAGAATTATCTTCTTTCACAGTTGAAATCTAAGGTGGATGCTCTGGCTGAAGGTATTGAGTGTAAGGAGTTGCAGGATTTGGTTCATGTGTCTGAACAGGTGGGTAAACATTCCTTGCAGTGTGGTTTTGATGCTGTGCAGGCCTCCTCCAGGGTGGCTGCCACTGGTTCTGTTCTTCGTAGGCACGCCTGGCTGAGAGATCAGAATTTAGCTGAGCATGTTAAGACAAGGATTTTGGATGCTCCTTTACAGTCTGATGTGTTGTTTGGTTCGCCTGTGGAAGCAGTTTTGAAGAAAATGGAGGACAAGGCTAAGTCTATGCAAACTGTTAAAGATTTTTGCAGGTGCAGCCTCCGAAGTTTAGTAGAAATTGGCCTACTAAGGGATGGACTTATCCTGCTTATGATTCCCAGTCTAGGGGTAGGTCTAGACGTGGTAGGGGCAGAGCTCAGGGTTCTTTTAGGCCTAGGACAGGAGTTCCCCTGCTCAGACTTCGGTGAGGGCAGGGGTCAGTCCTCTCGTAAGCAGACTCAATGACCTGCCTTTTCAGCTGCCAGTACGCTCTCGCCTGGCAGCACCTTTGGGAGGAAGGCTGTCTCTTTTCAAAGAAAATTGGGATTTAATTACCCAAGACAGATGGGTTCTGGATATTATTCACCACGGTTACAGGTTTTATTTCCATACCTTGCCTCCTTTCAAAGGCATGCCAGACATTCCTCCTCTTCAAAGAACAGAGGCTCACAAGCAAATTTCTCTGTTGCTCCAAATAGGGGCCATTCAGTCAGTTCCTGTGCCGGAAAGGGGCCTAGGATTTTATTCTCGCCTGTTCCTAGTACCAAAGAAGGGGAACACGTGGAGACCAATTCTGGATTTATCTATTCTCAACACTTATCTGGACATTCCCAAGTTCAAAATGTTGACGTTACAACAGCTTTTACCTCTGCTGGGCAAAGATCACTGGATGGTAACTTTAGATCTCAAGGAAGCTTACCTTCATGTGCCAATAAGACTACGTTGCAGGAAGTATCTGCGCTTTCGAGCTGGACATTCTCATTATCAGTTCTCTGCATTGCCCTTTGGCTTATCTACTGCGCCCAGAGTATTCACAAAGGTTCTGGCTCCAGTGATAGCTTACTTCAGGCTAAAAGGAATCCAAATCTATCCTTACTTGGACGACTGCCTGATTCTGGCTCAAGAAAAGGAAGATCTTCTACAGCATCTGGAATATGTCATAGCAGTGCTAAGATGCCTAGGGTATTCTGTGAACGAAATAAAGTCCAGTCTAGTACCCTCTCAAGACATGTGCTTTCTGGGTGTGAGACTGAATACAGCAGCCCAGATGGCCTTTTTAACCCCGGACAAACAAAAGAATCTTTCCAGTTACTTCCATCATCTATCTCTTCAGTCCGGGCTGACTGCAAGGACAGTCCTTCAAGCCTTAGGGTTCATGGCATCTTGTATTCTGGTGCTTCCCAATGCCAAACTGCATATGAGGAAGCTACAATGGTATCTCAAAAATCTGTGAACACAGCACTGCCAGGTTTTGGACACTGTCATTCAAATAATACCTTGCATTCAAAAGGAATTTTTGTGGTGGGCTCAGGAATGTCACCTAAACAAGGGACTCTCTGTGACCCGGCCAGAGGCAAGTCAGATTCTAACGACAGATGCCTCAGATATTGCTTGGGGAGCTCATCTAAATGGAAAGTGGATACAAGACAAGTGGCCTGCCAGACTACAGCATCTACATATCAACATGAAAGAGATGTTAGCAGTTCAGTTTGCATTAATTGCTTTCAAGGAATTACTTCTTCCAGGGCAGGTGTTGATTCTAACAGACAACACAACTGTCATGTGGTACATCAACAAACAAGGGGGAACTCATTCTTACCCATTGTGCAGACAAGCAATGATTTTATGGGAGACTGCGCTCAGTCTGCAACTAACTCTTCAGGCAAGGTTTCTGCCGGAGCACAGAACTCCTTAGCAGATGTATTAAGCAGACAAATCATGGATCCCCACGAGTGGAAACTGGATCTTCATGTATTTCAAAAATTGACAGTGTCATGGGGAACTCCAGACCTAGATCTGTTCGCTTCTCCACTAAACCACCAGCTGCCAAAGTTTTGCACGAAGGGATTTCATCACACAGCTTGGAAAGTGGATGCTCTTTCTTTCAGTTGGAAAAATCTTCATGTGTATGCTTTTCCACCTCTGCCTCTTCTTCCAAAGGTGCTTCTAAAGGTCAGACAAGACAAGCCAAGGATGATTTTAATAGCTCCAGATTGGCCTCGGCAGCACTGGTACCCATTACTGAGGAGTCTGGTAAGGAAGCCTCCATGGCCTTTACCCTTGATTCCTCACCTGTTGTCTCAGAGGGAAGGTCATCTGCTCAATGTCAAGCTTCACTCTCTGCATCTAACAGCCTGGCATATTCTGTTTTGAAAGACAGCAGGTCTCAGCTTCCTCAACAAGTTTTAAATGTGATTATGGAAGCCAGAAGACCTAGTACAAGGAAAGTGTACGCAGAAAAATGGAAGAGATTTTATTTTGGAGTGCAGCAAACAATTTGGAGATTTCTGAGCCAAATTTGAGTGTGGCTCTTCAATATCTTACTGAGTTACTGGACAAAGGTTTGTCTTTCTCTTCCATTAAGATTCATGCTGCAGCAATTTCAGCTCACTATGATTGTGACCCACCATTGTTTTCGCATCCTTTGTTCAAGCAATTTCTTAGAGGGCAAAGAATATAAGACCCCCGTGAGCTCCTACTCCTGCTTGGGATCTCAATTTTGTGTTGGAGAAACTTACTCTACAACCTTTTGAGCCTGCGGCTACTGCTGAATTGAAATACTTGTCATGGAAGACTGCTTTTTTGTTGGCCATTACTTCTGCAAGAAGGGTTTCTGAGTTGCAGGCCCTTATGGCAGTGGAGCCTTTTTTGATTTTTCATAAGGATAGGGTATCTTTACGTACTAATCCTTCCTTTATGCCTAAGGTGTTTTCTAGTGTGGCTTTAAACCAAACTATTCATTTGCCTACCTTTTATGCAGATCCCCAAAATAAAGGGGAAAAGATTTTGCACACTTTAGATGTACACAGGCTATTGCGTTATTATTTGAGCAGGACTAAGGATTTTAGGCAGTCTCAGCAGTTGTTTGTTTCTTTTGCTTTGAGTTCAAAGGGCAAGCCTGTGTCGAAGCAAACTATTTCTAGGTGGATTGGGTGTTGCATTACATTTTGTTATTCCCATCATGGCAAGGAGATTCCAGCTGGGATTAGGCCTCATTCCACTAGGGCTACTGCCACTTCTACAGCATTTCTAAGGGGTGGCAACTAAGGATATTTTGGAGGCAGCTACTTGGAGTTCAGTGCATACTTTCACTAAGCATTATCACCTTCCTCTCTACTCTAAGTCTAGGGCTGGTTTTGCCACAGCTATTTTGCAAGGCATGTTGTCAGTTCCTGCTTCCTTATGATTTGCCAGCCTCCCTTACCTCTGCTTTGGGATTCTACCCAATAGTTAGGACTGCAGCAATGTGGAATGAAGAACATAGTACAGTTTTGTACCTACCATAAATGTAGATGTTCGAGGATCCACATTGCTGCAGTCCAATTTACCCTCCCTCCTTCCCCTCTGTGTTTAGGGGTGGTTGTGTAGGTGAGGTTATATTCTGCTAATTGTGTATATATTGTACATATATTTTTTGGTGCAGGTATTTTGGGAGTTTTTTTTTTTTTTTTTTTTTTTTTTTTTTTTCTTTGGTTTTGGCCTTATCTTTTCAGGGTCTTCTGACATCTGGGGCAAGAAAAGACTGAGGATATGACGTCGGTCATGCGCATTAGTACCCTGACGTACTGACGTCAGTCTAATGCGCCCTGACCGACGTCAGCCATATACTTTGGTATTCGGGCCGACTGGACAGCGGACTACCCCAATAGTTAGGACTGCAGCAATGTGGATCCTCGAACATCTACATTTATGGTAGGTACAAAACTGTACTTTTTGGATGCTCCTTTACAGTCTGACGTGTTGTTTGGTTCGCCTGTGGAAGCAGTTTTAAAGAAAATGGAGGACAAGGCTAAGTCTATGCAAACTGTTAAAGATTTTTTGCAGGTGCAGCCTCCGAAGTTTAGTAGAAATTGGCCTACTAAGGGATGGACATATCCTGCTTATGATTCCCAGTCTAGGGGTAGGTCTAGGCGTGGTAGGGGCAGAGCTCAAGGTTCTTTTAGGCCTAGAACAGGGAGTTCACCTGCTCAGACTTCTGGTGAGGGCAGGGGTCAGTCCTTTCGTAAACAGACCCAATGACCTGCCTTTTCAGCTGCCAGTACGCTCGCCTGGCAGCACCTTTGGGAGGAAGGTTGGCTCTTTTCAAAGAAAATTGGGATTTAATTACCCAAGACAGATGGGTTTTGGATATCATTCACCACGGTTACAGGTTTTATTTCCATACCTTGCCTCCTTTCAAAGGCATGCCAGACATTCCTCCTCTACAAAGAAAAGAGGCTCACAAGCAAATTTCTCTGTTACTCCAAATAGGGGCCATTCAGCCAGTTCCTGTGCCAGAAAGGGGCCTAGGATTTTATTCTCGCCTGTTCCTAGTACCAAAGAAGGGGAACACATGGAGACCAATTTTGGATTTATCTATCCTCAACACTTATCTGGACATTCCCAAGTTCAAAATGTTGACGTTACAACAGCTTTTACCTCTGCTGGGCAAAGATCACTGGATGGTAACTTTAGATCTCAAGGAGGCTTACCTTAATGTGCCTATCAGACTAAGTTGCAGGAAGTATCTGCGTTTTCGAGCTGGAAATTCCCATTATCAGTTCTCTGCATTGCCCTTTGGCTTATCTACTGCGCCCAGAGTATTCACAAAGGTTCTGGCTCCAGTGATAGCTTACTTCAGGCTAAAAGGAATTCAAATCTATCCTTACTTGGACGACTGCCTGATTCTGGCTCAAGAAAAGGAAGACCTTTACAGCATTTGGAATATGTGATAGCAGTGCTAAGATGCCTAGGGTATTCTGTGAACGAAATAAAGTCCAGTCTAGTACCCTCTCAAGACATGTGCTTTCTGGGTGTGAGACTGAATACAGCAGCCCAGATGGCCTTTTAACCCCGGACAAACAAAAGAATCTTTCCATTTACTTCCATCAACTATCTCTTCAGTCCGGGCTGACTGCAAGGACAGTCCTTCAAGCCTTAGGATTCATGGCATCTTGTATTCTGGTGCTTCCCAATGCCAAACTGCATATGAGGAAGCTGCAATGGTATCTCAAAATGTATGGACACAGCACTGCCAGGATTTGGACACTGTCATTCAAATAATACCTTGCATTCAACAGGAATTTTTGTGGTGGGCTCAGGAATGTCACCTAAACAAGGGACTCTCTGTGACCCGGCCAGAGGCGAGTCAGATTCTAACGACAGATGCCTCAGACATTGCTTGGGGAGCTCATCTAAATGGAAAGTGGATACAAGACAAGTGGCCTGCCAGACTACAGCATCTACATATCAACATGAAGGAGATGTTAGCAGTCCAGTTTGCATTAATGGCTTTCAAGGAGTTACTTCTTCCAGGGCAGGTGTTGATTCTAACAGACAACACAACTGTCATGTGGTACATCAACAAACAAGAGGGAACACATTCTTACCCGTTGTGCAGGCAAGCAATGATTTTATGGGAGACTGCGCTCAGCTTGCAACTAACTCTTCAGGCAAGGTTTCTGCCGGGAGCACAGAACTCCTTAGCAGATGTGTTAAGCAGACAAATCATGGATCCCCACGAGTGGAAACTGGATCTTCATGTATTTCGAAATTTGACAGTGTCATGGGGAACTCCAGACATAGATCTGTTCGCTTCTCCACTAAACCACCAGCTGCCAAAGTTTTGCACAAAGAGGTTTCATCACACAGCTTGGAAAGCGGATGCTCTTTCTTTCAGTTGGAAAAATCTTCATGTGTATGCCTTTCCACCTCTGCCTCTTCTCCCAAAGGTGCTCCTAAAGGTCAGACAAGACAAGCCAAGGATGATTTTAATAGCTCCAGATTGGCCTCGGCAACACTGGTACCCATTACTGAGGAGTCTGGTAAGGAAGCCTCCATGGCCTTTACCTTTGATTCCACACCTGTTGTCTCAGAGGGACGGTCACCTGCTCAATGTCAAGCTTCACTCTCTTCATCTAACAGCCTGGCATATTCTGTTTTGAAACACAGCAGGTCTCAACTTCCTCAACAAGTTTTAAATGTGATTATGGAAGCCAGAAGACCTAGTACAAGGAAAGTGTATGCAGAAAAATGGAAGAGATTTTTATTTTGGAGTGCAGCAAAGAATTTGGAGATTTCTGAGCCTAATTTGAGTGTGGCTCTTCAATATCTTACTGAGTTATTAAGATTCATGCTGCAGCAATTTCAGCTCACTATGATTGTGACCCACCATTGTTTTCGCATCCTTTGTTCAAGCAATTTCTTAGAGGGGCAAAGAATATAAGACCCCCACGTAGAGCTCCTACTCCTGCTTGGGATCTCAATTTTGTGTTGGAGAAACTTACTCTACAACCTTTTGAGCCTGCGGCTACTGCTGAATTGAAATACTTGTCATGGAAGACTGCTTTTTTGTTGGCCATTACTTCTGCAAGAAGGGTTTCTGAATTGCAGGCCCTTATGGCGGTAGAGCCTTTTTTGATTTTCCATAAGGATAGGGTATCATTACGTACTAATCCTTCTTTTATGCCTAAGGTGGTTTCTAGTGTGGCTTTAAACCAAACTATTCATTTGCCTACTTTCTATGCAGATCCCCAAAATAAGGGGGAAAAGATTTTGCACACTTTAGATGTACACAGGCAGTTGCGTTATTATTTAAGCAGGACCAAGGATTGGATGGCAGTCTCAGCAGTTGTTTGTTTCTTTTGCTTTGAGTTCTCAGGGCAAGCCTGTGTCAAAACAAACTATTTCTAAGTGGATTGGGTTTTGCATTGCATTTTGTTATTCCCATCATGGCAAGGAGATTCCAGCTGGGATTAGGCCTCATTCCACTAGGGCTACTGCCACTTCAACAGCATTTCTAAGGGGGGTGGCAACTAAGGATATTTTGGAGGCAGCTACTTGGAGTTCAGTGCATACTTTCTCTAAGCATTACCACCTTCCTCTCTACTCTAAATCTAGGGCTGGTTTTGCCACAGCTATTTTGCAAGGCATGTTGACAGCTCCTGCTTCCTTATGATTTGCCAGCCTCCCTTACCTCTGCTTTGGGATTCTACCCAATGGTTAGGACTGCAGCAATGTGGAATGAAGAACATAGTACAGTTTTGTACCTACCATAAATGTAGATGTTCGAGGATCCACATTGCTGCAGTCCAATCTCTCCCTCCTTCCCTCTGTGTTTAGGGGTGGTTGTGGGTGAGGTTATACTCTTGTAATTTTGTATATATTGTACATATTTTGGTGCAGGAGTGTTTGGTATTTTTGGTTTTGGCCTTGTCTTTTTAGGGTCTTCTGACATCTGGGGCAAGAAAAGACTGAGGATATGACGTCGGTCATGCGCATTAGTACCCTGACGTCCTGACGTCAGACTAATGCGCCTTGACCGACGTCAGCCATATACTTTGGTATTCGGGCCGACTGGGACAGCGGACTACCCAATGGTTAGGACTGCAGCAGTGTGGATCCTCGAACATCTACATTTATGGTAGGTACAAAACTGTACTTTTCTGCCAGGAGCACAGAACTCCTTAGCAGATGTGTTGAGCAGACAAATTATGGATCCCCACGAGTGGAAATTGGATCCTCATGTATTTCAGAGATTGACAGTGTTATGGGGAACTCCAGACATAGATCTGTTCGCTTCTCCACTAAATTACCAGCTGCCAAAGTTTTGCACAAAAAGGTTTCATCCCACAGCTTGGAAAGTGGATGCTCTCTCATTCAATTGGAGCAATCTTCACGTGTATGCCTTTCCACCTCTGCCTCTCCTCCCAAAGGTACTCCTGAAGGTCAGACAGGACAAGCCAAACATGATTTTAATAGCTCCGGATTGGCCTCGACAGCACTGGTACCCATTACTGAGAAGTCTGGTAAGGAGCCTCCATGGCCTTTGCCTTGATTCCTCACCTGCTGTCTCAGGAGAACAGTCATTTACTCAATGTCAAACTTCACTCTCTACATCTAACAGCCTGGCATATTCTGTTTTAAACCCTGGAGGGTCTCAGCTTCCACAACAAGTTTTGAATGTTGTTTTGGAGGCCAGAAGGCCAAGTACAAGGAAAGTTTACGCAGATAAATGGAGGAGATTTTTATTTTGGAGTACAGCAAAGGACTTTGATGTTTCTAAACCTAATTTAAGTGTTGCTCTACAATACCTTACTGAGTTATTGGACAAAGGTTTGTCCTTCTCCTCTATAAAGGTTCATGCTGCAGCAATTTCTGCTCACTATGACTGTGACCCACCATTATTTTCTCATCCTTTGTTTAAGCAATTCCTTAGAGGGGCAAAGAATATAAGACCCCCACGTAGAGCTCCTACTCCTGCTTGGGATCTCAATTTTGTGTTGGAGAAACTCACTCTACAACCTTTTGAGCCTGCAGCTACTGCAGAGTTGAAATATTTATCATGGAAGACTGCTTTTTTGTTGGCCATTACCTCTGCGAGAAGGGTTTCTGAGTTACAGGCCCTTATGGCAGTTGAGCCTTTCTTAATTTTTCACAAGGATAGGGTGTCTCTGCGTACTAACCCTTCTTTTATGCCTAAAGTGGTTTCTAGTGTGGCTTTAAACCAAACTATTCATTTGCCTACTTTTTATGCAAACCCCAAAATAAAGGGGAGAGGATTTTGCACACTTTGGATATACACAGACAGTTGCGATATTATTTGAGCAGAACTAAAGGGTTCAGGCAGTCTCAGCAGTTGTTTGTTTCTTTTGCTTTGGGTTCTCAGGGTAAACCTGTTTCAAAACAAACTATTTCTAAGTGGATTGGTTTTTGTATTGCTTTCTGTTATTCCCATCATGGTAAGGAGATTCCAGCTGGGATTAGGCCTCATTCCACTAGGGCTACTGCCACTTCTACAGCTTTTTAAGGGGGTGGCTACTAAAGATATTTTGGAAGCAGCTACTTGGAGTTCAGTGCATACTTTCTCTAAGCATTACCACCTTCCACTTTACTCTAAATCTAGGGCTGGATTTGCCACGGCAATTTTACAGGGCATTTTGGCAGCCCCTAATGCTTTATAGTTTTGCCATCCTCCCTTACCTCTGCTTTGGGATTCTACCCATATGTAAGGACTGCAGCAATGTGAGATGAAGAACATAGTACAGTTTTGTACCTACCATAAATGTAGATGTTCGAGGATCCGCATTGCTGCAGTCCAATTTACCCTCCCTCCTTCCCCTCTGTAGTTAGAGGTGGTGGTGTGGTTTGGGTTGTACATATTGTAAATATGGTTAGTGCAGGGGTGGTTGGTTATTTGTTTTTTTGGCTTTGGCCTTTCTCGTTAGGGCCTTCTGACATCTGGGGCAAGAAAAGACTGAGGATATGACGTCGGTCATGCGCTTTTGTACCCTGACGTCTTGATGTCAGTTTTAAGCGCCTTGACCAACGTCAGCCTAATACTTTGGTATTCGGGCCGACCGAGGACAGCGGACTACCCATATGTAAGGACTGCAGCAATGTGGATCTTCGAACATCTACATTTATGGTAGGTACAAAACTGTACTTTTTGATTCTTTGGAGGCCTCCTGCAGGGCCGCAGTTACGGGTTTTGTAATTAGGAGGCATGCTTGGTTAAAGGAACAAAATCTGCCTGATCATGTCAAAGTTAAATTATTAGATGCACCTTTACAGCATGATACTTTGTTTGGTGTTAAGGCAGAAGATGTGTTAAAGAAAGTGGAGGACAAAGCTAAATCTATGCAAACTATCAAAGATTTTTTACAAGTACAGCCACCTAGGTTTAGTAGACACTGGCCTACAAAGAATTGGTCCTTTCCTGTGTCAGACAGACCTCAAAGGGGCAGATCAAGACACCCTAGAGGCAGATCCCAGGCACAAGGTTCATACAGGTCAAAGCAATGGGGTGCTTCTACCTCCAAAGTTGGAGAAGTCAAATCACAACCATACAGGAAACCGTCCCAATGACCCCCCCCTGCCTACACGAAGCACTTATCTCCTGGAAGCACCCTTAGGGGGAAAAATAACACTTTCTTCTCAAAATTGGCACATTATAACCCAGGACAAGTGGGTTCTAAACATACCGTCACAAGGCTACAAGTTCTACTTCCATACCCTGCCAAAGGCAAATGGTTGGCCAGATCTGCCAAAACATCAATGGGCAGAGGCACAAAAACAAGTCTCAACCCTCATGGACATGGGGGCCATTCAACAAGTACCAGAGGAAGAGCAGGGACAAGAATTTTACTTGACTGTTCTTGGTACCCAGAAAGGACAAAGCCTGGAGACCAATACTGGACCTATCTATTCTAAACACATTCCTGGATATACCAAAATTCAAAATGTTGACTTTGCAACAGCTTCTGCCCATGCTGGGCAAGAAGGCTTGGCTTGTGACTTTAGACCTAAAAGAGGCATACCTTTGTGTCCCAATCAGACAATCATGCAGAAGATGCCTCAGATTCAAGGCTGGCTCAATGCATTACCAATTCTCTGCACTGCCCTTTGGCTTCTGTACTGCACCCAGAGTCTTTAAAAGTGCCTGGCACCAGTAATTGCATTCTGCAGATAAAGAGGAATACAAATGTATCCTTACGTGGACTACTTCCTAATTCAAGCGGAGAACAAGGACATTCTTCTACAGCATCTGGCATTTGTGAAAAGACTCCTAACATGCCTAGGGTACACAGTCAATGAAAAGAAATCAAAACTAGTACCCTCTCAAGAGATAATATTCCTGAGTGCAAGCTTAAATACAACTGCCCAAATGGCTTATCTCACGCCAGACAAACAAAGGCAACTGACTACCTATTTCAAAATATTGGCAACAAAGGCCCAGTTATTGCAAGAAAAATTCTACAGGCTTTGGGCTTCATGGCATCCTGCATCCTACTAATTCCATATGCAAGACTGCATATGAAGAAACTTCAGTGGTACCTAAAAAGTGTTTGGACTCAACATTGCCACAGCCTGGAAACAATGATTACTCTCATTCCCTGCCTGCAACAGGAGTTTCGATGGTGGGCGAAGGCTTGTCACCCAGAACAAGGGACAGCCATTCACATTACCCCCAGCCAGGCAGAACCTAACAGCGGATGCATCAGATTATGCCTGGGGGGCCCACATGACAGGAAGATGCATTCAGGGCACTTGGTCTACAAAGCAAATGCATCTACATATCAATCAAAAAGAGATGCTAGCTGTTCAAAATGCCCTGACAGTGTTCAAGGACCTACTTCATCCGGGCCAACTAGTGATAAAGACAGACAACACCACGGTCATGTGGTACATAAGCAGGGTTCACACATTCTTACCCCCTTTGCAGATTAGCCATGGCTTTGTGGGACACAGCATTGACTTACCAAGTATATCTGCAGGCACAATTCCTGCCAGGAAAGGAAAGTACTCTGGCAGACGAACTAAGCAGAAACCTCATGGATCCCCACAAGCGGCAGCTGGATCCACAAGTCTTCAGCATGATAAGAAGGAAATGGGGATGCCCGAACATAGATCTATTTGCCTCCCCTCACAACTACCAACTAAAAAGATTCTGCACAAGGACTTATCACAGACAAGCATGGAAAGTGGACGCCTTATCTTTCAGCTGGAAAAACCTAGCAGTATATGCCTTTCCTACACTGCCTCTCCTCCCCAAGGTACTCCTAAAGGTCAGACAGGTGAAGCCAAAGATGATACTGATTGCCCCAGACTGGCCCAGTCAGTACTGGTATCCTATCTTAAGGAACTTGCCTCACTGCCCAGCTTGGACCTTACCTCAAATACATCATCTACTGTCCCAACAAAACAATCAGATCCTGCACAGCCAACTCAGGACTTTAAGCCTGGCAGCATGGCAGATAAATGTAGTCGTACAAAACACACCTCTCAGTAAAGCTGTGATAGATGTCATTTTGGAAGCCAGAAGGCCTAGTACTAGAAAATCTTATGCTGGAAAATGGAAGAGATTCTGTGCTTGGAACCAGGCACAAGGAACTGATACAGCTGTACCAAATATTCATCGGATTTTGCAATACTTACTGAGATGCTGGACAAAGGCCTGTCTTTCTCATCAGTTAAAATTCATGCCTCTGCCATTTCGGCTCATTACAATACAGAGCCACCACTCCATTCTCATCCATTATTAAGGCAGTACCTCCGAGGAGCCAAAAATGTAAGGCCTTCAAAGAGATTACCAATACCTGCACGGGGCCTCAACTGTGTCTTGGAAAAACTCACCCTGCCTCCATTTGAGCCAGCTGCTACTGCTGATATAAAAGTTTTTATCTTGGAAAACGGGTCTGCTCCTAGCAATAACTTCTGCAAGACGAGTTTCAGAGCTACAGGCACTCATGGCTGTGGAACCTTTTAGCATTTTTTATCCAGACAAGGTCTTTCTGAGGACAAACCCAACATTTATGCCAAAGGGTGGTGTCCAGTGTGGCTCTTAACCAAACTATTGATTTGCCAACTTTTTTATCCAAATCCACAGAACAAGGGAGAGAGAATTCTGCATTCTTTGGACATACGCAGACAGCTTAGATTCTATTTGGACAGAACCAAAGTTTTCAGGAAGACGGAGCAATTAATAGTGGCATATGCTACAGGAACACAAGAGACGGCTCAAAGCAGACAGTTTCAAAGTGGATAGGCCACTGCATTCGTTTCTGCTATTTACAGCATGGCAAGCCAGTGCCTAAGGGCATTAGACCACATTCAACCAGAGCTGCAGCCACTTCAGCATCCTTTCTCGGGGGAGTACCAACCAAAGACATTTTAGAGGCTGCTACTTGGAGTTCAGTGCACACCTTTACAAAACATTACCATCTGCCACTCTACTCTAAATCCAGGGCAGGCTTTGCCACTGCAGTTCTGCTCCTAATGCTGTTTAGCTCCAGCCTCCCAACCATAGCTTTGGGAATCTACCCAAATGCAATGACTGCAACAGTGAAACACTAAGAACATAGTACAGTTGTCTACACTTGCAATAAATGTGGATGTTCGAGTGTATTCACTGTTGCAGTCCAAGTTACCCACCCGCCATCCCCCTTCTTTCTGCTGGAACTTATCTTTCCTTCTCTGATTTATTACAATGTATGTGGTGTATTTGCTTGTAGTTGAAGGTAAAGTTTATATTGCTGCATGTATTGTTATATATGTATGTATGTATATATATATATATATATATATATATATATATATATATATATATATATATATATATATATATATATATATATATATATATATATATATATATATATATGGATCTATCTGAGTTCATCGACATTTTAAAATACCGAAAACGAAATAACCGACACCAAAACAGCGAAACTCATATAACCGACGCCAGAAGATCGACAGTTCACAAACACGACATCGCATACACCCAACACAACAGACCAACAAACAAAACACATCCCTATCCAACACTCACACACACAACACAAGCACACCAAAATCCTTACAAACAAACACTAACCCATACATACACAACTATCCACAACCCTGACCCAAACCCTTACCCTAAAGTCCGTCACTATCGCACACTCACCTAACCCGCAGCCTAACCCTAACTCACTTATCCCACCCCTACCCCTACAAAACACCAACATCGCACACTTACCTTACTCGCACACTCACCTAACCCGCGCCCTAACCCTAACTCACTTATCCCACCCCTACCCCTACAAAACACCAACATCGCACACTTACCTTACTCGCACACTCACCTAACCCGCCTCTAACCCTAACTCACTTATCCCACCCCTACCCCTACTAAACACCAGCATCGCACACTTACCTTACTCGCACCCTATCGTCCGTCACTACCGCAGACTTACATATCCTTTCCCCATCGCAGCTTCTCAGCGACGGTGTCTTCTTCCGTCGGTCTTCTGCCTCGTCGATCTTCTGGCGGCGGTGACGTGACTTTCGACATTCTCGTGTCGGTTAATTGCTTTCGACATTTTAACATGTCGATGAACTCAGATAGACCCATATATATATATATATATATATATATATATATATATATATATATATATATAAACTTTTTTGGCTACCCTTAAGGGGGTACCTGACATCTGGGGCAAGAAAATCTGAAGAAAATGGTGTTGGCTGCATCTTTTATACTCCTGACAACCTGACGTCAGGGAAGGGGCGATGGCAACCGACGCAGGACCCAAGACTTTGGAATTCAGGCAGACTGAAGGCAACCTGCCAGCAGGATTATCCAAATGTACTGACTGCAACAGTGAATACACTCGAACATCTACATTTTATGGTAAGTGTACACAACTGTACTTTGATAATGCTTTCCTTTTGTTAATCTAAACAAACAAAAAAAAATTCCGCCCTTTTTTTTTTCTTCCTTATTGCATGCTAGTAATTTTAAAAATGGCTGAAAAACCTTCAGGTTTCAAGAAATGCAGTGTGTGTAGGCACAAGATCCCTCTGTTTGATGCTCATGACTCCTGCATGTATTGTTTAGGCCCTGAGCATTTAAAGGCATAATGTGGCATTTTTAAGGCCTTTAACATTAGAGTGCTTGTCGATGGGAAGTACAAGCTGATTTTAAAAGGTCTTCTTCCAAATCCTTTTCAGAGTCGCTTGCTCAACCCTCCAAGGCAGACAACAAAGAATCCTGAATAGGCCAATCAGAACTGTCTAGCTCCTCTATTCCTTCTTCCGACCTTATCAAGGAACCCATGTTGAAACGTTTTGGAAAGGTCGGATCCGAAGACCAAATCAATCTGTTTCGACAACTTCGGATGCAAGATCTACCTCCTCGGATCTGCTTTGGCATCTATCCTGAGTCTACTGTGTGCTCTGTCTTGATCCTGTGCCCCCTCAGCTCCCATCCCCAATGTTAAGAGAGGCTTCGTCACTCTAGGTCTCCCTCTGTAGCCTCATCTTCCCGTTCTTCCAGAAGTCTTGCAGAGGTAGATATGTATAGAATGATGAAGTTTTTGTCAGCACAGATGCAGATGGGAGTTCTCCCAGTTCCTCCCCATGTGGGTCTGAAGACCTTTACAAGTATTACTCCACCCAACTTGGCTCCTTCTCTGATCTGTCCTTTGGCTTCTGAGCCCTTGGATCCGAGCCTTCCAGCACTGTCTGTAACTGATCTGAAGATTGCTGTATCCTACTCCTATGCCTTCTGTAAGTGCACTGACTCTGAGAGTGTCCTAGTTGGATGACTCTCGGAAGCTGTGTCATTTTTAGATCTGGTGTGCTAGTTTACTTCAAAGCTGTCTGAGACATTTCTGCTTCTCAGAGCCTCTGCATTAGACAGCTCAGCTCAAACTTTGGCTCAAACTTTGGCTTTGGGTTGACGGCCTTCGGGTCAGAGGGAGAAATCAGTTTGGATACATGTCTTCTTGGCTGTGTCAGTGTCCTTCCCCTTGGGTCATTATCCTTTTGAGGTGGTAGAGTGTGTCCTCTTCTAGAGGAGAGACTGTTCCTCCCCCCTCAGATCTTCCTTCTTGATCCCATGTCTTTGTGCCTTGTGTAATGATGTGAGGTATTGCCAGCTCAAGTATGGCAATAGATGTGTAATGTATGCCAGCATAGCTAGCTCAAATTTTGTAAAGTATATAATTTGTATCTCAAACTTATTTGTACAGATGCATGTGTTGAACATTTATTTGTAAAGTTAGTTGTGTATCAGCAGTGTGTCCTGCTGGACAGAAAAGGAATATACATTTATATCAGACTACTTTGGTAACTGAGTAAATATATGTATATTAACAGAGGATACTGGAAGAGAAGGGGTTAATCTCAAGTCCAGCTAACTTTGAAAAATAGTAAGAAATTAAATTACTTAACTTAGGCCATAAAGATTGCATCTTACACTTTTCACTGCAGCAAGGGACGAAATGTCTGTGCCAGAAAATGGCTTATTAGTTTCTCTAGGAAGAGTAGAAGTGTTTTATTGTTTTATGACTTCCAAAAGCTGCAACAGATCTTAGCAAGGCTTTGTATCTGTGTATTATTGACACATATCTATGAGAGTCTGGGTCAGTTGCTAGGAAAGGGGCTAGCATGGGAACCAGAATTCAGATGACCAGATGTATGTGATGTGATTGTGTAATTCATCGCTGAAATGATATGTAGTCCAATCTCGCCTTCATTCTTACCCATGGGTTCGGAGCTGAACCTCTGCTCCGACTCTGCCATACTCTAGCTCGAAGTCTTCAATTGGCTCGTGGCTAAAAGGTATCCCATCATGCAACATGTCTATTCCCCAGATCCCGTTTGCCGCTCGTTACGCTCAGACGTGGTCTCGCTTTTGTCCATGGCTAAGTATACTGTTTATAAACTTTTTATAAACTTTTGACTTGTTGCCCAAAAAAGCTATTTTCATAGCTCTGTGTGTGGTAGTGGTGTTATACCACCTTTGTTTTGCTTCACTTGCTGTTTTTGTGGTCTTTTTGTTGGCCGTGTTGGTATTCTGTTAGTTTCCTTTCTTCCCATGGGCTAGGCCCATTTCAGTTAGAGGGCCTAGTTCTCCCCATTGTTTCTGTGTGGTCTTTGGTTTGGTGCTCCATTCTGTTAGCCTTTTAATGTTGTCATGTCTGGCTAGTGGTGCTATATTGCCTTTGATTCCCTGGGCTAGGCCTGTTTAAGTTAGAGGACCTAGTCCTCCCTGTAGTCTTTTTCCCACCAGTTACTAGGCCGTTTTTAGTTAGAGGCTAGGCCGTTTTTAGTTAGAGGCTCTAGTTTCCTGTGCGGGGTTTAGTTGGGTCCAGTGTGTATACGTATTGCTTTGTGCCTGTGTGTGTTCTCCTTTTATTCAGCATGTCCAAGGATTCTAAGGAACACAGGCCTTCGGGTTTTAAAAAGTGTGTTGAATGCAACATTAAAATTTCTTTGACTGATGGGGCACTCTGTGTGCGTGTACTGCTTGGGGGCTATTCACCTCCAAGAGTCCTGCTTGTTTTGTTATTCCTTCAGTCCTTGTGTACTACAGGAGAGGAAAAACAAGCTCATTTTGAAAGTACTGCTTAAACACTCCTCCGAGGAAGACTGGAAGACTTAGCCAAGTTTTCCTCGGAGGAGTGTTTAAGCAGTACTTTCAAAATGAGCTAAGTCTTCCAGTGCCTTATCCTCTCCAGCTAAAAAGAACAAAAAGACTTCTAAGAAGCGCAAAGAACAAAAAGACTTCTAAAAAGCGCTCTCTGGCTGTCTGTTTCTTCGGAGCCGCCAGAGAAAGTTGCTAGAACAGCTTCTCCTTCAGTTCCATTGCTTTCGGTGCCAACAGAAGGTAGTGTCTTGACTAAGTCCGTATCTGCTACCAGCCTTTTGGAGCTGGTCACGGATATTTTGGTTCTGAGCCGGTCTCCAGTTATTCAACAGATTTCTCCTTCATGCAAGTCCCCTTCTGTAGGGAGATCTCCAACTGTATCCTCCAGGACCCTTTCCGATGAGGATGTTGATAGAGTGGTGAAGAAACTGCTTCAGTCATCGGTGTTGGCCAAATTGATTTCGGCTCCGGCCCAGTCTGCTCCGGAGCCTATGGCCTCTTCTTCCTTTGTTGTTCCTTCTCCGAGCTTTTCTCTGCCTTCGAGCCAGAGTTGTCGGTTCCGTCGGGTGCCGTTAGGTCGGTTCCAGTAGCCTTGCCTGGCCTCTCTGTTCAGATTTCCACTCTGACCCAGTCGGCTCCGTCCACAGGGTCTCGAGGGTCCATGGTTCTCGGGTCAGGCCCGAAGGGGAGGGCTCTGATCGATCTTAATCAGTTCTGAGACTTCCTCTCGGTACTTCTGCTCGAGTGAGCTTGGACCAGACATCTGCTTTGGACCTCGTCTTCTCTGTGCCGAGGGCTACTACTGTATCCTCTACAGTTAGTCAGCCTTCGGAGCCAGGGGGGGGATCAGCCTTCAAGGTTGAGGAGCGTGCTGGCCAGGTCGTCAGCTGCATCCTATGGCACCGATACTCTGCCCCCTCCGGCACTGGTGTCCGTTTCGGATCACCCTATATCCCTGGGCAGCGGAGACCCTAAGCCTCAGGATACCTCCGTGAGTGGTCCTTAACTTTCTGACGTCTCTCCAGAGTTTTTCCCTGAGGAGCCCACCAGAAGAAGATTGTGCAAGAGGAAACGCCTAGACTCCCCGGTTGAGTCTCACGTTGGACACCGACCTAGAGGAGTCGGAGGGGTGGGTCCCCCAAGTCGTCTTCTGAAGTTATCTTTTTTTCATATATCCTTGAGATCTTGAAGCAGAGAGGTGGCTGGCCCACCAAATCCTCTTCTGATGAGGAGTCTGTGTTCCTGAAGGCTTTCAAGTCTCTACCCTCTGCCTCTTGGGTTTCTCCCCCCTTCGATGAGCTATTAGATCTGGTCTGTCGAAAGGTGTGGGAAACTTCTGACACTGTGGAAACGGTCCCTAGGAGACCCAATAAGTTTTTGTCCGCCCCCACTGACAAGGAATATCTAACAAAAGGCGTTCCAGTAGATGCCATGGTGGTGGCAGTAGCCACCAAGAAGGAAATTGCTGAAACTTAAGTCTACCATCCATCCGCCTAACAAGGAGTCCCGGGCTATGAACAGGTAAGGGAAGCGTGTGTTTACCTCGGCGCCTTTACACTGCTGTCGCTGTACTACTTGACGCATTTTACAAGGCTCCAGAGAGATCTCCTAAAAGAGCTAGGAGATTCTGTACAGGGTAATGTTTCTGATGCTGTGGCACAGAAGGGCAATGTACAGATGTCTACCCTAAATTCCCTTACCAACTCCTCCATGAGGCTGATCTTATATGCAGCCGACGGAGCGAGTAGGGCAGCGGGTTCCAGAGTCTCTCTTAGACACTCCTGGATGCGCTTGAGCTATTTCGTAGAGGCCTTCAAGTCTACGTTCACCAACGCCCCCTTTGGTTCATCGTTGTTCGGAGCCAAGGTGAAGGACACTCACTAGGTGCGAGCAGGAAGGAAAAACCCTGTCTGTCGTGAGAGTCTGTTTTTCTATGCCTTCTAGACCTTACCCCAAGGACCAGAAGAATGGGAAAATGTGGTTCAGGAAGTCGCAGAGGTTTTTCAGGACGCACAAAGTGATTCCCCCCTCCAGAGGCAGGGGAGGGGTGGAAATTCAGGTAGACGCCGCCCTAGAGGCAGAGAAGGCCCGCATAACCAAAGGGACCGCGATTCCTTTCGTGGTCCTCACTACCAGTGCTCCTGAATGGAGGCCCGACTGTGCGTCTCTGGAGCCAGTCAGGGGTCGCACTTCTTTATTCCCAGAAGCCTGGCAAGTTGTCACCCAAGACAAGTTGGTATTAAAAATAATTTCCAGAGGTTATCATATTCCATTCTCTTCTCTTCCCCCGCCAACCAAGAGGATCCCAGATGTTCCACCCAGTCACAGGGATTCCCAAATTTCGAAATAAAAAAATTGCTTTCAAAGAGAGCCATCCAGCCTATCCCCGCAGACCAAGTAGGATTAGGGACTTACTCAAGATTCTTTTTGGTGCCGAAAAGAACAGGGCACCTGAGACCCATCTTGGATCTCAGCCGATTAAACCTTCATGGACAAAAGTCCAAGATGTTCATCGTGTTACCCTGCTGCAGTCATCACACTTGGGTTATCCTGTCGTCAGGCGGTCCCGCAGTCTGCTGGAATTCCAAAGTCTTGGTCCGTTGTCTGTTGCTGTCGCTTCTTCCCTGAAGTCAGTACGTCAGGGGTATATATAATGCAACCGACGCCATTTTCCCCAGTCTTTCTTGCCGCGTGGTGCCCGAAGCAGAAGCAGTTGGCAAGTGCCAGTCGGCTGACTACTGAGATTTTCGAATTCGAATTTCAAACCGAAGTCTTCTATAAAGCTAAGTACCCCGTTGGGGAAACGTTTCTTGCCTCGGACCGATGTCAGAAAAAGTTAATTGTGGATTCAAAGATGGCTGCCGTTCTGTGAACACTGCTGAACTGCAGCTCTCCATTTAACCTGAGAAATTCAAAACCCTGAGTTAATAACACAAGGTTTTTAACATCAAATCTTCGAGAAATAATTTTATCTTCACTTAATTGTCCTATATTAAGGAGAAAAAACGGATAAAAAGGAATATACTTCACTGGATTGTAATAGATTAGCTGGCTCTGCAGAGAGAAGTAAACAAAGGGACCATGTGCTTTCTATACTGTAAGGATTTGTGTACTAACAGGATGTCTAAAGAAGTTAAAAGTATGGAGACAACTACGACTACAACCAAACATTCGGAATTACAATCACCTGAAAAAGATGCGATTTCCAAAAGGCAAAGAATTACCCAAATGCAGGAACAACAGAAAACGGGCATTAAAGCTAAACCTGATCAGCCTTTAAATATGGTAGACATCAAAAGAGCTTTGCTGCCTATTCAAGAACCACTGAAAGAACTGACTAATCAAATACAGTCGTTTGGAAGTACATGTACTCAGTTGCTGGAAAGAATGGATAAGACGGAAGCTAGAATTTCGGAAAATGAGGACAAAATAACTTTACTGGAAAAAAAAAAACAAATCTACATGATCTGGATATACAGGCTATGCAAAACAAGCTTACAGACTTAGAAGCAAGATCCAGAAGAAACAATGTTATCATCAGAGGGATTCCAGAATCTATCCAGTATAATGAGCTAATTCCATCCATACTACAGATATTTGCAGTGCTATTAAATAACTCTGAGGGGATGAAACAGATTGTTATTGAAAGAGCGCACAGAGCTTTAAGAGAGGTACAAGCATCTAACTTTCCGAGACCTGTATATGCTAAAATTCTCAACTATCAAGATGTAAGTAAAATACTTATTACTGCAAAACAAGCTGGTGGTTATATTATATGGGAAAATAATAAAATATCTTTGTCACAAGATTTGCCTATGCAGGTCAGACAGGCAGGACGGGCTTTGTCTCCATACTGCAAATTCCTCATTAATAAACAAATTAAGTTTCAAATGAAATACCCTAATGTGCTTATTTTTACAATGGATGGAATCAAATATTCTGTTTCTACGAAAAATGAGGCTAAAACTGTGTTTCTTAAAGTTTTCAAGGCTTTACCTGCATTAGAGACTTGAACTGAACCTTCGTTGAGACTGGCAGGCTGCTGAGATGGGATCCATTATCTACTGTGTCTCCAGGTCTGTGTAATCCTTTGTTTTCATGTGAAAAGCTGCAGGCCCCTTTCAAAGTAATAAAACTGTTTGTTTTCCTTATCTGGATTACCTGCGCTTGTTTTCCGACGATTTATGGCTTAAACGAACTGTTTTCGGCAAGGAGGAAGACAGGAAATACCTAAAATGCTGTCGAGGGGTCGAATTCGATGTGACACTTCCGGGTGTCCGTCTGTTAAAGCGGTCCCCCATCACGAATATTTCATAGTGTTTCCTGCCTTGGGAATCCAAAGGGAACTGTTTAAACACTACTTTTGCTTATTTAACAGTGAAAAAATGTGATGTTTGGTAAATTAAACACATAGGCACACTTGTTATGCTTTCCTAATAACTGTTACTTAAAATCTTGTAATTGTAGTAGTTACAGAGGGTGCAGGGATATCATTATGTTAGTACAATGTAGTTGTCATTATAGTTATTAATGTACTGTGTATAGAGGGTACTATATTTTACTTTAGTTACTAGTCTGTTTTATTATTAAATTAGATTAAAGTGAACTTATAAGTAAGGATATTACTAAGCAGTTTTTTATTTAAAGGTATTTTGTTTTGTTTTTTTTTTTCTTTCCCTCATGCGGACTATGTATGATAGCTAATCTCAGTATAGGAAAAGGAAAAAATTCCCTTTTTTGTAATAGATTTTATATGTACTGTCTTGTTATATGTGCAGTTTGAATTGTTTAAATAATAGGTAACCATAGAGTTGTAGTTCATGGCAGGGAATGCTTAGTTTAGGCTTTGTCATAAGTAAGGTAGAGTTTATAGGTCTTAACTATGGAACACATTTTAAACTATATAATGTAGTGTTTTATATTTATTTTTTTTTCTGTATACCTTAGGTACTACATGTTATATAAGACCTATATTTATCCTGGTCCGGGGTTAGAGTGGGTAAGCACTTGGGTAGGACGGGATATAAGAATTGCTTCCACTATATGTATGACTTTGAAATTATTGTATCTGTTTACTTATGTTTTCCCTCCAAACCTTTTACTGTATAGCCAACCTTTGAAATGTGGGAATTAGATTCATGGAATGTTAAAGGGCTCCAGAACTTGAAGAGGAAACTATTGTTTCATGTATTGTTGCAGGCTAGGGCGTGGTTTATTTTACTGCAAGAAACTCATGTAATAAATGATCAATGGGCGGATATTAAAAGAAAGAAATGGATCGGAGAGGTAATAACGTCGGAAGGCAAGTCAAATATTGCGGGGGTAGCTATAATTATTAAAGATCAATATAAAGAGAAGATTTTGGACTCAATTCAGATAAAGATGGGAGATGGTGTTATGTCACCCTCTCGTCTACCCTATTTGATAAACCCATAGTACTCTTTAATTATGCGCCATGTAATAACCAACAAATATTTATAACATCATTATATTCTATTTTAACGCAATTCGATAGACACTATGTAATTATGGGAGGTGACTGGAATGCTTACCAAAATCTGAAGTTGGATAGATCTTGTCCACAAAGAGCATTTAGTAAGCATGCTGTATTAGCACTGAATGATTTAAAAGAAGATTTTCAATTATATGACCCATTTCACTATTTAAATAATGATAATAGTACTAATAATTTACATTTTATTCCCCATGTCACAAAATGTGGTCCAGAATAGATTTTTTTCTGATTTCAAGATCATTGATTAACTTAGACCCTACTGTCGTAACACATGCCAGATACCTATCCGATCACTCAATTTCGCTGAGTTTCGCTAAAGAAGTAAAAGATATCTTACGACAGAGAGGGTATAATTGGTCTCTGAATCCATACTTGCTAAATAAGGACGACATATTACAAGAAATTTCAAACTGCCTTAAAGATTTACTGGGTGGTTTTAATACACATCAGAATGCCCCAGATATTGAATGGGCAGCAGTTAAAGCTCAAATAAGAGGGGTCCTTTTGCAAAAAGCCTCTTATTATGAAAAAATATTAAATAAAGACATTCAAAACTTGGAATCCAAAATTAAACTACTTGATCAAGAGCTAATGTTAAACTTTAATGAGCAAACAGAGAAAGAGTTGCTTAAATGTCAAAGGGATCTCTTCTTAATTCAAAACTCTAGAGTAACATTTCAAGATTATAAGACTGTAGTTAAGTATGCTAATCATGCTCAAATGCCATCGAGAGTGCTGACTAGGATCATTAACCAATCAAAAACAAATGGGCAAATTTCAGAAATACAACTTAATAATAAGATATATCGTAAAACTGCAGATATTATTGATATCTTTGAGAAAATATATACTAATATTTATGAGGGGCAGAAGGATATATCCTCTAATACAGTTTATGAACAATTTTTGCACCTGAAGTTTCCAAAAATAGGAGAGTATTTTCAAAATTATTTGGTTAAACCGATATCAGAAGAAGAAATAATATATATAATTGAGCATATGAAACCAAAGAAATCACCAGGTCCTGATGGGTTGACAGTGGAGTTTTACAAGAAGTTTGCAGAGTCTATCGGTAAGATACTTTCAGGTGTGTTCAACTATATAATTAGGAATAAAATTTATGATCCTCATCTTAATGCTTCTAAAACTATTCTTATACATAAAGTTAACTCAGATCCCCAGAATCCAGATAATTATAGACCAATATCATTAATTAACGTAGACATGAAAATTGTAACCTCAGTTATAGCATTTAGATTGAAGAAAATCATGATTCATATAATATCTAAAGAACAGGCTGGATTTATGACAGGTAGACAAACAAGTGATAATACACTTTCATTACATACCATGATAGCACATGCAAAGCAAAATAATCTGAATATATATGCTCTTATAATAGATAGTAGGCCTTTGATAGGGTAGACACAAATTTTCTGTTTTATCTCTTACCTTATTTTAATATATCCCTGGAATTTGTTCAAATCTTACAAATTTTATATAGTAATCCTTATACTACACTGTATATTAACAGAAATATTTCCAAAAGAATACAGATTAGGTCGGGAACGAGACAGGGTTGTCCTTTGTCCCCTTTATTATTTAATATTTATCTTGAACCCTTATTCTTGTATATTAAGCAGAAGGTTTATCATAATGTCGCAATAATGTATGGAACTAAACTATTAATGGCAGCTTTTGCTGATGATCTGAATATTTATTGTGCATCTCCAATATCAGACACTGAGAAGATATTGAAAGCAGTTAATGATTTTTCAGGGGTTTCTAACTATAAAATTAATTTGGGGAAAACCAATATATTCCCTTTAAAGACACCTAAACCTTTCTCATTATTACCTTTAGTGGGGCAGGTAACATTCAAAGGTAATATTAAATACCTTGGTGTTGTGTTTTCCATAGATAGTAAAGATTTCTATAATAGTAACATTAAAATAGTTTGGGAACAAATAGTTTCTGATTTTGTGAGATGGAAAAATTTGCACTTCCCAGTATTAGCAAAAGTTTCTATTATAAACATGAATGTATTGCCACGGTTACTGTATATTTTTAGGTCAGCCCATTTATCTCTTTCAAGAACATTTTTTAAACAAATTCATAAAGATTTGGCTAAATTAATTTGGGAGCCAAAGAAAACTAGAGTATCTTATGACAAATTAATGACCCCAAAAAGTAAAGGAGGTCTGGAGTTGCCTAATTTTGAAACGTATTATCTGATTGTGAATTCTAATAGGATTTTAAGAATGGCCAATCATGAGATAACAAGTACTAAGTGGACACCAACTTGGCTAACCCTGAACTATCAATATATTTTAAAGTTTAACATTAATCCTAAAGCAATGCCCTTTCTAAGTAAAGATATTCTGAAGGTATATGGGATTGTGGAACACATTAAAACTGAAATATTATCTTTACAGAGTCTATTTCAATCATTGGATTTACTTCAGCATGTGATGGTCTTTCAGCTCTTTCACAGGAACCCAAATGTAAAGCTGAACAACCAATTAATTGATCTAAAGAAGTTTCCATTAATTGTGAATTTAACTATGATCAATATATATAAACATCTGGATCGATTGCCCAACCAAATAAGACAAGAATTCAATTTGCCTAAAAATTACCTGATTATTCTTAGACAAATTAGAGAATTTACTATAAGTTACCTACAAAACTTTAAACTGGATGAAGAGACTATAAATAAATGCTCTGAGGTGTGGCAAGCTCTCCAACAGGATATTAAATGTATAACAGCTACGAATAAATTAATTAAAGAACTTAAATTTCAAGGTAACGTTTTTTATCAAATTATTGGGAAGAGAAAATATTATTGACAGATAAAAGTAATATGTTAAAGGCAATTGAATTGACTATTAAATCAACTTCTCTTCAAAAACTGTTATATACACAGCTGATTATTTGGAATAATGCATATTATACACGCCTTGCCCTGCATAAATTTAATTCTAAAAACTCTGCAACATGTCCATACTGCAAAACTCAACCGGCTGATCATCTTCATATGTTCTGGAGCTGTAAGTGTGTATACAAACTGTGGAATTCCCTTAAAATTCAACTTCAGAAAGTGGGCTACCAAAGTACAACACTGTCTTGGAAATTTATAATTTTGCATTTTCCCCCGAAGGAACTTACCAGATCACAGAGTATAGTTCATATTAATATTTTCTTACTAATGAAGCTTTATATAGCTTCAAGTTGGCTAGACCCAACTAAAACATCATGGCAAAATTTCAGTGTGTTGGCGACAAAACATATACTAGCTCATAAACTACTTTTAAACTCGCATAGTAAGGGTATCAATAATCCGAAAATTTGGGAACAGATATTTAATATTATATTAGCATAAAACGTTTGAATTGAAGATGGTAATAATCATTGCTATATTTGGAGAGAAATCAAATTGTTCAATATTGGAAACTTACTAATTATTCCTGTGTTTTTCTTATATTTCTAATGTCTTATATGGAAGCATTCTTGTAAATATTGTATATTGTTTGGTGTGATTGTTACAGTGTTAGTAGTTTGTATTTTATAATTTTGTATGAAAAGTATATAATAATAAAGATTTATTATGGAAAAAAGAAAAAGTTAATAATTGTATTTCTTGTGGGAAGCAAATACCTCATAAGGATTTTCATTCTTATTGCATACCTTGCCTAGGCTCAGACCACGACGTCACTAGTTGTCGTTTTTGTGCTAGGTTTAATAAGCTTACTATTAAAAGACGCTTTGATTTCGCACGACACTACTTCGGTAGGAAATTTAACTACACCATGCCGTCAGCGATACAGACTACCGGCGTGCACAAAAAAATGCAAGGATAAGGACAGACGGCCCAGGCCTAAGCCAGATTCCGAGGCCTCGATTGGCCCGGTCTCCGGTCCTCAGTGAGGCTCTGACGCAGCCCCTGACTACCGCAGATCTGGAACCCGAGACCGTGTCAGAATTTTTGACTGAATGCACCAGGCCTATGCAGACATTTAGTTCAGGCCCTACCAACGACATTGCTGAAAAAGATGTCGGTGCTGCAGAAACGCCATCGGTTTCTGAAGGCGTTTTCAGACCGACGCTCACCATTAAATCGTTTTCTAGGACGAAGGCTCCTATTAAATCTAAAAAAGACTGCACTTCAGTCCCCTGTTCAAGGCCCTATGCCTAAGAAACAGATGCTCAAAATGGCTGAAGATTTGATCACTTTAATCAGGGGTTCCCAGCCCCCTCCTGACAAAAGGCCTAGACAAGAGGAAGACTATGCATCCTCTGAACAATTGTCCATTTCTTCAGACTCCTCTGAGGACCAAGATTACTCCTTCTCCCCTTATGAAGATTCTGATGCTGAGGATTCCATTCCCTCAGCTTCTCCTCCTGAAGACTACTCCTTTGGGGAAACTTTACACACTATGAGGGAACATTTTCACTGGGAAGGTCAGGACTACTCTGACTCAGAAAAGGCTCAGAGAGTTTCTTTTACTCCCCCAACACAGACCACTTGCCATCCCACCAGTTTTAGACATTGTGGATGATGTTTACTTGGGATCCAGTTTTAACCATGATTCTCTTCCTCCTGCTCCGGCCAAGCCTGACAGATATAGAGTGCCTGATTCCCACAAATTTCTTTACAAAAGCCCTGTTGCTGACCCAGAGACAATCTCCCAGGGTCCCAAGGGGGCTAAGGCTTCTATAGCTAAAAATCCTGTACCTTCTGAGAGGGATTCCAGAGCACTAGACAGGTGGTGGAAAAAGGTTTACACCTCAGCCATGCTTGCTATGAGGGCACTAAATTGCCAGTTTCACATGCTTAAGTATCAGCAATTTCTAATCTCTCAGTTAAAGCAAAAAATGACCACTCACTCTCTCAACAATCTGAATTGAAAGAAATGCAGGATCTGTTGCATGCCACTGAACAGGTGGGCAAACATACCTTACAATGTGGGTTTGATTCTTTGGAGGCCTCCTGCAGAGCAGCTGTTACTGGGTCTGTTATACATAGGCATGCTTGGTTAAAGGAACAAACTCTACTTGATCGTGTTAAAGCAAAACTTCTAGATGCTCCCTTACAGCAGGATGTTCTTTTTGGAGTTAAAGCAGAAGAAGTCTTAAAGAAAATGGAGGATAAGGCAAAATCTATGCAGATAGTCAAAGATTTCCTACAGGTACAGCCCCCTCGCTTCAGCAGAAACTGGCCAACAAAAAATTGGTCCTTTCCAGCTACAGACAGACCACAGAGGGGTAAATACAGACGCCCAAGGGGCAGAGGACAACCACAAGCCCAGTACAAACCTCGCCATTGGGGCACTACAACACAGAAGGAGGAGAAGACAGGTCCCAATCTACCAGAAGGCAAACTCAATGACTTGCACCTCATCTGGCCAAGCAACACTCTCTTGGCAGCCCCCTTGGGAGGAAAACTTGCACTTTTTTCAGACAACTGGCACATTGTCACAAAGGGCAAATGGGTCCTAGACATAATTTTACGAGGATACAGATTCCATTTTCACATCTTGCCAATGAAAAGATGAATGGCAAACCTGCCACAAAATCAGTGGGCAGAGGCACAAAAACAAATTACAGCTCTCATGGACATGAGAGCCATTCAACTGGTACCTACTCGAGAGCAAGGCCAAGGATTTTACTCAAGACTCTTTCTAGTTCCCAGAAAGGACAATGCCTGGAGACCAATTCTGGACCTTTCAATTCTAAACACCTTCTTACAAGTACCCAAATTCAAGATGCTAACACTACAGCAGCTTCTTCCCATGTTGGGCAAGGAAGCATGGCTAGCAACGTTGGACCTCAAGGAGGCATACCTGCATGTCCCTATCAGACAAAGTTGCAGAAGATACCTCCATTTCATTGCAGGTTCAACCCATTACCAATTCTCTGCACTGCCCTTTGGCTTATCTACTGCGCCCAGAGTCTTCACAAAATGCCTGGCACCAGTAATTGCATACTGCAGCAAAGAGGAATTAAAATATACCCATACCTGGATGACTGCCTCATCCAAGCAGAAAGCAAGGACATTCTATTACATCATCTGGCTTTTGTGAAACATCTACTAAATTGCCTGGGGTACACAGTAAACGAAAAGAAGTCAAAACTAGTACCCTCACAAAATATGACATTCCTGGGTGCCAGCTTGAATACAACGGCCCAGAAGGCTTATCTGATGCCAGACAAACTACAACCGACTCAATATTTCAAAACTATGGCAACAAAGACCCAATTAACTGCAAGAAAAATTCTGTAGGTCTTGGGCTTCATGGCATCTTCCATACTACTAATACCATTTGCAAAGCTGCATATGAGGAAATTACAGTGGTACCTAAAAAGCGTATGGTCTCAACACAGCCACAGCTTGGACACAATGATATCTCTCATTCCCTGCCTACAACAGGAGATTCTATGGTGGTCACAGGCATGTCACCTCAACAAGGGTCAGCCTTTCACCTTGCCCCCCCAGCCAGGCAAACTATCACAACAGATGCATCAGATTACGCCTGGGAGGCTCACATGGCAGGACATTGTGTTCAAGGCGTATGGACTGCAGATCAGAAGAATCTGCACATCAATCAAAAACAGATGCTAGCTGTACAGAAAGCTCTGACAGCCTTCAAGGATCTATTACATCCAGTACAACTGACAATAAAGACGGACAACACCACAGTAATGTGGTACATAAACAAACAAGGGGGTACTCACTCCTACTCTCTGTGCAGGCAAGCTATGACCTTATGGAACACAGCTCTGACTTACCAAGTTCAGTTACAAGCTCAATTCCTGCCAGGACAGAAGAATACATTGGCAGACAACCTCAGCAGAAACATCACGGATCCCCACGAGTGGAAACTAGATCTACAAGTATTTACAATGATAACACGAAAATGGGGCATTCCAGACATAGGCCTGTTTGCCAGCCCTCAAAACTTTCAACTGACAAAATTTTGTACAAGGGCATTTCACCGTCAAGCGTGGAAAGTGGACGCACTCTCTTTCAGTTGGAAAAACCTGACAGTATATGCCTTCCCTCCATTGCCTCTCCTCACAAAGGTACTTCTGAAAGTCAAAAAGGAGAAACCTCGACTGATTCTCATAGCCCCAGACTGGCCACGCCAGCACTGGTACCCGCTCTTGAGGAATATGGCCCACTGCCCACCATGGATATTACCACAAATTTCCCATTTACTCACACAACAAAACAATCGGATTCTTCACAGCCAGCTCAAAACCTTAAATCTGGCTACATGGCAAATCAACTAAGCATCCAGCCAGCTCCTCTTTCTCAAGCAGTTATGGATGTTATTCTGGAAGCTAGTAGGCCAAGCCACCAGGAAGGCTTATTTGGACAAATGGAAAAAGTTTTGTGCCTGGAACCAGTCTAAAGGCCAAGACGCATTTCAGCCTCACATGCCTCACATTTTACAGTATTTAACTGAGATGTTGCGCAAAGGACTTTTTCTCCTCCATTAAAATCCATGCTTCAGCTATTTCGGCCCACTACAACAGGGATCCACCCTTATTTTCGCATCCACTTCTAAGGCAGTTCCTCAGAGGGGCAAAAAACATTAGACCACCCAGGAGAGCACCTACACCAACATGGGACCTCAATTTTGTTCTGGAAAAACTAACGCTACCTCCCTTTGAACCAGCTTTCTCTGCGGATCTTCAATTCCTATTATGGAAGACTGCCCTGCTGCTAGCAATAACTTCAGCTAGAAGAGTCTCAGAGCTACAGGCACTAATGGCAGTGGAACCTTTCCTCATTTTTCATCAAGACAGGGTTTCTCTAAGAACTAATCCTTCCTTTATGCCTAAGGTGGTTTCCAGTGTGGCTTTAAATCAAACCATCCACTTACCCACCTTCTTCCCAAATCCACAGAACAAAGGTGAGAGACTCCTGCATTCCTTGGACATTCACAGGCAACTTCGTTACTACTTGGACAAAACTAAGGCTTTCAGAAAATCTGACCAGCTCTTTGTATCATATGCTACAGCTTCTCAAGGGAAGGCTATATCAAAGCAAACTATTTCCAAATGGATAGGTCATTGCATACGTTTTTGCTACACCCATCATGGAAAACCAGTTCCTGCTACCATTAGGCCCCACTCTACCAGGGCAACAGCTACTTCAGCTTTTCTCAGGGGGGTTCCAACCAAGGAGATTTTGGAAGCTGCAACTTGGAGTTCAGTACACACCTTTACCAAACACTATCACTTACCACTTTACTCTAAGACCAGGGCGGGCTTCGCCACTGCAGTTCTGCATGGCCTTCTAGCCTCCTCTAACACTCTGATACCTCCACCCATCCTTAGCTTTGGGATTCTACCCAAGTGTGATGACTGCAGCAGGGTAACACGATGAACATAGTACAGTTTTATATCTACCGTAAATGTAGATGTTAGAGTGTACACCCTGCTGCAGTCCAGGTTACCCTCCTTCCATCCCCTCTGACCTACTAGCTAAATCTCTCAATACCTTCCTGATGTATTTGCTTATAGCTGAAGGGATTTTGTGTTTGTGCAAGTTTACTCAATTTGGTACTAATTTCTGACCACCTTTTTGGGGGCACCTGACATCTGGGGCATGAAAAACTGAAGAAAATGGCATCGGTTGCATTATATATACCCCTGGTGCACTGGCGTCAGGGAAGAAGTGACAACCGACGCCGGACCAAGACTTTGGAATTCCAGCCGACTGCGGGGACCGCCTGATGACAGGATAACCCAAGTGTGATGACTGCAGCAGGGTGTACACTCGAACATCTACATTTATGGTAGGTACAAAACTATACTTTCCGCATGGTCACCTTACAGTCATTACTCCCTCTGTTAAGGAAAGATGTGTGGATGTTCTCCATCGACCGCAAAGATGCTTACTACCATATCAAGATGGACAGGGCATCGAGAAGTCATCTACGCTTCTGGCTGGGAGCCAGTCATTTTCAGTTTTGCACTGTGCCCTTTGATCTCACCACAGCCCCCAGGGTGTTCACCAAATGCATGGTAGTGGTAACAGCTCACTTGTGATGTCAGGGATTCCAAGTGTTTTCTTACCTAGATGACTGGCTCCTTTCTGCCACCACCAAATATCTACTGTTACAGACCAGGGACACCACCATTACACTGTGCCAAAGGTTAGGAATTATTCTAAATTGGAAAAAATCTGACTTGCTGCCCTCGCAGCTTGTCACCTTTATCTGCGCCAAACTAGATACAGTGCTCATGAGGGCCTTCTTACCAGAAAAGAGAATTCAGGCTCTATGCCTTACGACCCTTGAGGAAGGTCAAGGCAAAAGTGGTCCTCAAGTTGTTGGGGACCATGGCTGCCACGATCATGCTAGTTCCCCTTGCCAGACTACACATGAGGGTTCTTCACTGGCTGCTTTTCGCCCAATGGTCACTACAGCATCTTCCACACTCCCATTCAGTTCTAATTACGGACACGTGCAAGCAGGATCTACGCTGGTGGCTTCAGGCCAGCAATCTCAACGTGGGCAAGCCTTTTGTTCCATCTTCTCCAGTTACCACGGTGACCACGGATGCCATCAAGATCGGGTGAGGGGGCACTATCTCGGCAGGACAGTCCAAGGCACATGGCAGGATCATGAGACCCATTTGCATATCAAAGTCTTGGAGATGAGAGCAGTGCTATTAGCGTTGCAAGCACTTCAGAGCTTTCTCCCTGTAGGGACAATTGCAATCCACTCAGACAACATGTCAGTGGTATGGTATCTGAACAAACAGGGAGGAACCAAATTGTACCCCCTTTGCAATGAGGCACTTTGAGTTTGGCAGTGGGTGGTGTTTTCCCAATGCTTTCTAGTTGCAACGCGTATACCGGGGAAGTCCAGTGTGATTGCCGACAGGCTGAGCAGAGCTATCCTAATGCCTCACGAGTGGTCCCTGAACAATTATGTTGCGGAGATGATATTCCACAGATGGGATCAGCCTTCCTGCGATCTATTTGCCAGCCCCCATATTGCCAAATGCAGCAGCTATTTAACCCTTATTCCCCCAGAGGGGGAGACACCCAGGGACGCTCTGGTTAACAAATGGCCCTTCGGTCTTCTCTACGCCTTTCCACCATTACCTCTTGGTATCAAAGGTCATTCAGAAAGCACAGTCTTTGGGAAGCAAAGTGATCCTCATTGCCCCACACTGGCCTCGTCAGATTTGGTTTCCCTTCCTTCATCCCTAGCTAATGGACAAGCCCTGGATTCTGGACCCAGCTCCAGATCTGTTGACTCGTATGTCAGGACAGTTCCATCCCTCCATCCAGACCCTCAAGTTGACAGCTTGGCTGCTCCAGTTCCGTCCTTAGTCAGGCTCATTATTTTTCCCTGGAAGTGGTCCATATTCTTATCTTCCCACAAGCCTTCTGCCAGGAAGATTTATTCCAGTAAGTGGAAGAGATTTTCTATTTGGACCCTTGAGAGACGTATTGATCCTTATACAGCACCTTTTGTGGTAATATTAAAATTTTTCCCAACTGTTCAGTCGGGGGTCAGCTGCAGCAACCATTAAAGTGCAACTGGCAGCGATTGCTAATGAGCCCAACCTTATGGCTCATAGGCTTTGTAGGGCTTTTCTGAATGGGACATTGTTACTCCGACCTCCAGTCTTTGATCCAGTAATGCCATGGGACCTCAATTTTGTATTACAGAAGCTCACCTCAACTCCCTTTGAGCCGGCAGCTACGTGTAACATTAAATTCTTGTCATGGAAGACAGTATTCTTGGTAGCCATAACATCAGCTAGGTGGGTCTGTGAACTCCAAGCATTATCAAATAAGCCACCTTATTTGGTGTTTCACAGATAGGGTCTCCTTAAGAACCAATCTTTCCCTTGTTCCAAAGGTTGCCTCTGTTGTCAGTACCAACCAATCCCTTGTTTTTTCCTGAATTCTCCAACAAGGCAGAATTTAAGTTTCATCAGCTAGCTGTTCATAGACATTTGCGTTTCTATTTACATAGGACAAAAGATTTCAGGAAATCAGATCAAAAGTTTCTCGTTTTCAGACACTAGACTTGGGGTTCCTGTTTCTAAGGTAACCTTGTCTCGCTGGATCTCCGATCGCATCGCATTTATTTATGCTTCCAATGGCAAAGAATTACCTTTTAAAGTGAAGGCTCATTCTACACGATCTGTGGCTACCTCAACTGCTTTTCAGGCTAGGATTTGTATGGATGATGATTGTGCTGCAGCAACATGGGCTTCGCTTCATACCTTTATTAGTCACTACAAATCAGATCTGGTCTCCAGAGGCAGATCTTCCTTTGGTTCCACAGTGCTCGAGTATTTTTCACTGAGCCACGGCCAAGATCAAAGTGCTAGGGACGCTGTCCCACGGGTAAGAATGAAGGCGAGATTGGACTACATAACATCAAGAAGTTATGTACTCGCCACAATGTTCAATGTATGTAGTCTATCTCGCCTTACATTCTTACTAACCCCCTCTTCTGGAGGACCTGGAGTCTCTAGTTGTCAGTAGTCCTTTCTGTTGGGGTTCTTCTTGTGTATGTGTATGTGTGTGTGTGTGTGTGTGTGTGTGTGTGTGTGTGTGTGTGTGTGCGCACACGCTTGCAGCAAACAAGATCTGGGAAATAGACCTGTTGCATGATGGGGTACCTCTTAGTCACGAGCCAATTGAAGACTTCGAGCTGGAGTATGGCCGAGTCGGAGCTGAGGTTTGGTTCCGATGTAAGGCGAGATGGGCTACATACATCGAACATTATGGTGAGTACGTAACTTCTTGTTTTTCATACTAGATGACGCTGAAGTCTCTAAGCACAATGTGACATAGAAGAACCCCTCATCTGCTTCATCTTACCTTGCTCTAGTAAATTACCAGGGAATAATAATTCTTTAGATCAGTCAGGAAAATATAGTAAGATTAGTCGAGTACTGTCTTCTGTATCTGTGTGAATCTGTTTATCTGTGTTATTGTAATATTTCCTATGGCTGAAACTGTTTATTGTAAATAGATATTTAGTATTTTAATTTTTTTATTAATTATTAAATATATTTAAACTTTTTATTGTGGGTGGTCCTTTAGAGAATATTTGTACCTTTGTGAGTACACATACCTGTTTGGTGACTCTGTGGCCACTCATGAAAGCTTTAGTGCTTTGGTGAACACTACCATTTGTACTATTCACTCAGTATAATCGGGTACCCTTGTAAGAACCTAAGAGTAGCTGGCTTTGGAGTGTCTGGTGGCAGCAACTATCTTACTTTGGGCAGAAGGGGGCATAGCTAGTAAATCTATGCCAGCTTTTCCCAGGTGGGTGGATGTGTGTGAAAATCAAATTTTCAGTGTTTGTGTGTCAGCTGCTTTGTAGCAGGGACACGCAGCACTGGTTTCATAGAGAGGGTGCTGGAGGACCTGGCTTGAGACTTAGTTGAAGACTCAGCTGTGTAGCTGTGCCAGTGGAGAGTCTTATTGGGGACCTGGAGAGAGATAGAGAGAGAAATCCAGACCCTGGACTGATTTTGTTCCCTGTTTTAAGTGAAATTGTGTTTGATGCAGAGAGCTGCATCTGAAAATACTGGTTGTATCTATTTTTCTTCCAAGTGAACATCCCTGTCTAGTCACTACTGGCCCGGGGGGGGGGGGATGTCACACTTTGAACCTCGGCATTCTATTCCACAGGGACATCCAGCCAGGAGTCTTCAGGCTACCCCACAAGGTATACTTGCATCTTCGGATACTTCTCTGGAGCATCCCACTGACGAAGCCCCTAGGAAGTGAAAGTGCAAGAGGAGGCATTTTGACTCCCCCTCAGGAGCTGGTCACAGAAGATACCGATTTCAGTGAAGGGGAATACTGCACAAGATCACCACTTCTCCTCTTCTTTGGAGACAGTTTAGAGATCCTTAAGCAAACTGGTGGTTGGTCTACCAATAAACCTTCCCAAGAAGGGACTGTATTCATTGAGCCATTTGGGTCTTGCTCATCTTCTTCCTTGGGGACTCCACCTTCTGATGAACTCATGGATTTGATCTATCAGCAGGCATGAAAAGAACTCTATTCTGTTGAGCTGATCCCCAAGAGACCAGAGAGGATCCTGGTACCACCAAAGGAAAGGGAGTTCTGGAGCAAAGGAGTAACTAGTAGATGCCATGGTTATAGTGGCAGCCACAAAACAGGATCGCACGGAGCAGATTTCATCTGTTCACCATCCCCCTCCCCCACCCCCAAGAGTCTAGGGCATTGGACAGATTTGGGAAGCATGTATATGCTTTGGCAAGTTTTGCTTTCAGGTCGCTGAATTATTTGGTGCCCTTCACCAGACTTCAGAGGGACTTGATAAAGAACTTTCCAAATCCATCTCTGGGAGTAGTACTTTTGAGACAAGGTATTCTGTTGCCTCACAGTTGGCTACCCTACAATCTCTCTCTAATTTGTTCTTCAGGCTCATTTCACATGCAGCTGAAGGAACCTCAAGGGCAGCGGGTTTGGGCATTTCCATTAGGAGGCATGCCTGGGTGCAGTTGTGTGATTTTGCTGAGCCCTTGAAGTCCTTGTCAGTGCTCTCTTTGACAGAAATTTTTTGTTTGGCCCCAAGGTTAAAGACAGCACTTCACATGTGAGCAGGATGGTAAGACCCTGTCTGCAGTGAGCGTACATTTTTTTTGACTCCGCAAAGAACTTTCTGTAGTAATCAACAAGGTGGTTAAAAATATGGTTCAGAAAGTCCCAGGGTCCTTTCCATGATCCACTTGGAGATTGTTCCTGCAGGAGCATTGGGGGGGAACTAAAGGAAGACGCTGCCTGCATGGCAGAGGAGGCCTGCAGAGCCAGGGGTCCAGAGATTCTTTCTCTGACGGACCATTTCACTGCTCCAGAAAGGAGGCTGGATTGCCCACCTCTGGAGGCAGTCTGAGAGCCTGGCTATACATTATGAAAAATACATGGGTACGGAGGGTAGAAATGAACACAGTGATTAGGACTGTCCATAGAGAGCCATGCGATATAACAGAAGTAAACAGAATATATTACTGTGCAGCTAAATTAATAACAGATAAAGTTCTACCACAAGAACACAGGGTAGTGAGGGGGAAAGTAAGGGGAGAAATCTAATACTATCATGGAAATATCGTATAGAGAAAACTATAAAGCAACTAAGACCAGAAGTATCACTGTTAGAAGAATATAGAAGAGGGAACAGATCAACAAAAAATACTTAGAAAGGTAGATGTGATAAAAGCAGAGCACAGTACAAGAATCTATCATGCACTATCGAAAAATGTCAGCACAGGCAGAAAAACTTGGATACGCAGATAAATGTAAAGGAAAAGTACAAAATAAGCAATTTATTGATGACCCAAAAATGTTTTATAGAGAATTGGGAAACAAGGTAAAAGGAATTGAAAGACCACCCAAAATAGAAGAAAGGTAAATTTTGGAGATGTATTTATGAAGATCCTATGGAACATAACAAAGATGCTATATGGATAGAAAAAGTAGAAGAAAGAATGAAAATTTTAATGATACGGCATATGAAAGGGGATGAAGTAACAGCCAGAGAGATTTAAACAAAGTTAAGAAAAGCCTCTAATTGGTAAACCCAGGCCCAGATGCAGTACCTAACGTCTGGTTAAAAGTATTAACATCTTTGCATGAAGATTTAGCCATGAGCAAGAACTATTTATATGCACACCCCAGACAGACACCAACCTGAATAACAACAGGAAAAACAATGCTCCTACTTGAGAGTGAACCTGCAAGCTGCCCTAGAAATTATAGACCAGTAACTTGTCTTCCGACGACGTATAAACTATACACTGGAATTGATGCAGATAGTTTGTAGTCATTTAGAAGAAAACTCAATTATGGAAATAGAACAAAAGGGCAATAAAAGAAAGTCCATATGGAACAAAGGATCTTTCGTTGTTGGTCATGGCAGAGAACTGTAAAAAGGGGAAGAATCCAAGTATGGCATGGATTGACTACAAAAAAGCATTTGATAGTATCCCAGATTTGTGGATAAAAGAATGCTTAAAAATGCATAGATACACCCAACACTGATAGACTACATTACAGTGACCTTGAAACAGTAGCAGACCACTTTGCAATTAAGCTGTGATAAAGGACAAATTATTATTCCAGGGATAAAAATTCAGAGGTGGATATTCCAGGGTGACTGTCACCGCTGCTGTTCTGTCTTGCCCTTAACCCATTAAGCTGTCTTCTTAACAGCTTAGGCCATGGCTTTAATTTAGCTCCTAGAAAACAATGAAGTGTAAAGACTTTTCATCTTCTCTTTGTCGATGATTTAAAACTGTATAGCTCATCAGATGAGGAGCTGAAAGCACAACTGCAAGTTGTCAAAACTTTTCAGATGAAACAAGAATGTCATTTGGTCTTGATAAATGTGCGGAAACAGTTTGGGACAAGAATGTGATATAAAAGAACTCGAGCAAGAGGGAGTCTATAAATATTTGGGAATTGAAGAAGGATCAACAAAAAACATGAAAAAATGTGAATAAAATTTAGTAAGGAAAATTTTAGAAGATTTAAGTTAATCCTGACAATAGCATTGACCTTTAGGAACAAACTTTAAGCTATAAACCAATTTACTGATGTTCTTCGTGTTTCCCTGTTGCAGTATCGCATTTGGGTTATCTGCTTGCAGGTAGCCCTCAGCCTGCCTGAATACCAGAATCTTGGATTCCTGTGTCGGATGCGGTCTCTATTTTTCCATGATGTCAGGTTGTTAGGGGTATAAACCATGCAGCCAATGCCATTACATCAGTCTTTCTTGCTGTGCGGTGCGCAAAGCAGAAGCAGTTTGCAAGTGCCGGTCGGCCGACTCCTGAAATTTTTGTTTTCGAGTTTCAGAACCAAAGTCTTCAAAAAAGCTAAGTACCCCTTTGGGGAACCTTTTTCTTGCTCTTTAACCAATGTCAGTAAAAGTTGACCATTGTCTTACCTGTGGAAAGCAAAAACCTCAAAGATTTTCATTCGTACTGCATTCCTTGCCTAGGCCCAGACCATGATGTCCCTCGCTGTCGGTATTGTGCCTTATTTAAACCACAAACTATTCGTCGTTGGTACATTTTCGCTTCTAAATATTTTGGTACTCTGTACTGGACATTGTTGTTGATGCCTTTTCGGAATCTAGCATGGCCCATGACTCTTTACCTCCTGCTTCCAGAAAACCTGATGGATATTGCAAGGTTCCTGACTCTCACAAGCTCCTTTTCAAAAATCCTACTGGGATCCTGAAACCATTTCACAGGGACCCAAGGACATTAAAGCTACTGCTGCCAAAAATTCTACCCCCCTCTGATGGAGACTCCAGGGTGCTGGATAGATGGGGTAAGAAGGTATACACTTCTGCAACTTTGGCCATTAGGGTCTTGAATTGCCAGTTTCATATGTTAAAGTATCAGCTGCATATTATTGGATTGCTTAAACAGAAAATGATGTTGATTCCTGATTGTGTTGAAAATAAGGATTTACAGGATTTTATGCATTCTGCTGAGCAGGTTGGTAAACATACATTACAATGTGGTTTTGATTCACTAGAGGCATCTTGCAGGGCTGCGGTAACTGGGTCTGTACTTAGAAGGCATGCTTGGCTTAAGGAGCAATCCTTGCCAGATCATGTTAAAGCAAAATTACTGGATGCTCCATTAAATCAGGGCCACCTGTTTGACAACAAGGCAGAAGAAGTTCTTAAATATGGAGGAAAAAGCTAAATCTATGCAAACTGTTAAAGACTTTTTACAAGTACAACCTCCAAGATTTAGTAGGCATTGGCCTTCTAAGAATTGGTCTTTTCCTGCCTCTTCCAGATGTTCAGTCCAAACCTAGGTCCAGCAGAGCACCCAGGTTTCAGTCCCAGGGGACGCACAGGACTAAGTAGTGGGGGGCTCCACTTCCAAATTTGGGAGTAATAAAACTCCTCCCTATGGTAAACTGTCTCAATTACTTGTTTTTAAAACTTCCAAGCACTTCTCAACTGACTGCACTTTTGGGGGGAAAGATTGCACTTCATACAAAGAACTGGGGACTCATTACCCAGGACAAATGGGTTTTAAATAGTGTCCCAAGGGTACAGATTTCACTTCCACACGTCACCAACACCAAGCAGTTGGCTGGATCTACCTCCAAATCAGTGGGCAGAGGCCCAAAAGCAAGTACTCTCTCTTAAGCATAAGAGCTATTCAGTTGGTACCAGAAGCGAAAAAAGGGCAAGGTGTCTACTCGAGATTTTTCCAGGTACCCAGAAAAGACAATTCATGGCGTCCTATCCTGGACCTGCCTACTCTAAACACCTTTTTGGTGATTCCAAAATTCAAGATGCTGACTCTTCAATAGTTGCTTCCTATGCTAAGCAAAGATGCCTGGTTGGCAACACTAAATTTAAAGGAAGCATACCTGCACATCCCAATCGGGGAATCTTGCAGAAGATACCTACGCTTCAAAGCAGGCTACACTCACTATCCATTCTCTGCACTGCCCTTTGGCTTATCTACTGCGCCCAGGGTATTCACAAAGTGCCTAGCTCCAGTCATTGCATTTTGCAGGCAAAAGAAATATTCAGATATACCAATACCTGGACGATTTCCTAATTCAGTCAGAAAACCAGGACATACTTTTGAATCATATGGCTTTTGTACAGAGGGTGCTAACTTGTCTGTGGTACACCATAAACGAAAATAAATCACACCTGGTACCCTGTCAACAAATTATATTCCTGGGAGCAAGCTTGAATACAACTTCCCAGATGGCTTTCCTCACACCAGAGAAACCAATTCACTTGACAGCCTACTTCAAACAAGTGGTCACAAAAACCCTGCTATATCTGCAAGGCAAATACTACAGGCCATGGGGTTTATGGCCTCCTGCATTCTTCTAATTCCATATGCAAGACTGCATATGAGGAAGCTACAATGGTATCTAAAAAGCCTATGGTGTCAACATTCTCACGATCTAGAAGCAATGATTCCTATCATTCCTTGTCTACGGCTAGAGTTTCTTTGGTGGGCAGAGGCCTGCCACCAGAACAAGGGACTACCGCCATTCACACTACCCCCTGCTGCCCAAACCCTAACAGACATATCAGACTATGCATGGGGGGGGGGGCACACCTGGCAGGGAAGTGCATTCAGGGCAAATGGAACCCAATTCAAATGCACCTTCACATCAATCATAAAGAAATGTTAGCTGTACAGAATGCTCTGACAGCCTTCAAGGACAACTTTCTCCCAGGACAATTAATGGTAAAGACGGACAACACCACAGTTATGTGGTACATAAATAAGCAGGGGTGTACACATTCTTACCCCCTCTGCAGACAAGCCATGGCATTGTGGAACACAGTCTTGAGCTACCAAGTACATCTACAAGCTCAATTCCTGCCAGGAAAACTAAATACACTGCCAGATAGACTAAGCAGAGCTCTCATGGACCCACACGAGTGGGAACTGTAACCAAGGATTCTCAACATGTTGATAACCAAATGGGGAAGCCCATATATAGATCTGTTTGCCTCCCTCCAGAACTAGCAACTGGAAAAATGTTATGCAAGGACTCCCCACAGACAAGCTTGGAAAGTGGATACTCTGTCCTTCAGCTGGAAAAACCTATCAGTTTATGCCTTTCCTCCTTTGCCTCTCCAAAATACTACTAAAGATCAAACAAGACGAACCAAGGATGTTTTTGATTGCACCAGCCTGGCCACGCCAACACTGGTACCCCCTCCTGCACAATTTGTCACTGTTTGCCCCATGACACCAGCCTCAGACTCCTACCCTGCTGTCTCAGCAGGAGAACCAGATTCTGCACCCTCTGCTTCAAACACTGAACCTAGCAGCCTGGCTAATTACCTAAGCTCTCATTTACCATCCCTCAGTAAACCAGTGATGGATGTCATTTTAGAGGCAAGGAGGCCTAGTACTAGAAAATCTTATGCTGAAAAATGGAAAAGATTCTGATGGATGTCATTTTAGAGGCGAGGCAAGGAGGCCTAGTACTAGAAAATCTTATGCTGAAAAATGGAAAAGATTCTGTACCTGGAACCAATCTCAAGAGATGAGCACAGCAGTGCCCAATTTACCTCCAATTTTACAATACTTAACTGAGATGCTTCACAAGGGCCTGTCTTTTTCCTCAATAAAAATTCACGCCTCAGCCATTTCATCTCATTATAACACAGAACCTCCCCTCTTCTCTCTACCACTGCTCAAGCAGTTCCTCAGAGGGGCCAAAAATTTAAGACCGCCCAGTAGAGCTCCAACTCCAGCCCGGGACCTTAACTTTGTATTGGAGAAACTCACCCTTCCTCCTTTCAAGCCAGCTGCTACTGCATATTTAAAATTCCTTTCTTGGAAGACAGCTTCCCTTTTAGCCATCACTTCAGCAAGAAGGGTATCTGAATTACAGGCCCTTCTGGCAGTGGAGCCTTTCATCAACTTTCATGCCGACAGGGTGACACTCAGGACCAGTCCCTCTTTCATGCCAAAGGTGGTATCCAGTGTGGCATTTAATTAGTCCATTCATTTGCCTACCTTCTTTCCTAATCCACAGAACAAAGGGGAATAGATACTGCACTCCTTAGATGTGCACAGACAGCTTGGATTCTACTTGGACAGGTCTAAACCTCAAAGGAAATCTAACAACTGCTGGTGGCATTTGTTGCAGGGACAGAGGGGAAGGCCATTTCAAAGTGAACCATCTCCAAATGGATAGGCCATTGCATTCACTTCTGCTATAAGCACCATGGAAATCCTATCCCACAGGGATCAGATCCCACTCAACCAGGGCTGCATTTACCTCTACAGCCTTTCTCAGAGGCATACCTACCAGGGACATCCTAGAGTCTGCTACCCAGAGTTCTGTACATACTTTCACCAAGCATTGCCATTTACCAATTTTCTCTAAATCCAGAGCTGGTTTTGCCATTGCAGTTTTGCAGCGCCTTACAGCTGGTCCTAATGCTATCTAAATTCCTCCTCCCATCCTTAGCTTTGAGAATCTACCCAAATGTAATGACTGCAACAGTGAAACACGAAGAACATAGTACAGTTGTGTACACTTACCATAAATGTAGATCTTCAAGTGTATTCACTGTTGCAGTCCTGGTTACCCTCCCTCCAGCCCCCTGACTTCGTTTGGCTATACCTCTTCTCTCCTTTTCAATGCTTAAATGCTTTTTGGTGTATTTGCTTTTTTGTTGGAGGTATATCGTTTTACTTTTTAATTGCTTCCCATTAGTGGGGCACTTGACATCTGGGGCAAGAAAAACTGATGGAATGGCGTCGGCTGCATGTTTTATACCCCTGATCACCGGACGTCAAGGAAGAAGGGACAGCAAGTGTTAGAACATCAGTCCACGGATAAGAGGCAACCAGGCACTATCCAAAGAAAGTACAGTTGTGTACACTTACCATAAATGTAGATGTTTGAGTGTATTCACTGTTGCAGTCATTACATTTGGGTTATCTGCTTGCAGGTAGCGCTCAGTCGGCCTGACAAAGTCTTGGGTCCTACGTCAGTTGCTGTCTCCTCTTCCATGACGTCAGGTCGTCAGGGGTATAAAACATGCAGCCGGCGCCATTTTCTTCAGTCTTTCTTGACATGCGGTGCCAGAAGCAGAAGCATTTCGCAAGTGCTGTTCGACCGACTACTGATGTTTGAGTGTGAGTTTCAGAATCGAAGTCTTCACTAAAGCCAAGTACCTCGTTGGGTAAACTTTTTTTCTTGCTTTTTACCGATGTCAGAAAAAATTAATTGTATTACTTGTGGGAAGCAAATATCTCATAAGGATTTCCATTTATACTGTATTCCTTGCCTAGGCCCTGATCACAACGTGCCTGGCTATCGATTTTGTTCTAGATTTAACCAACGCACTATTAAGCGTCAGTATATTTTTGCATCAGAGTATTTTGGAAACAGATTTAACTCCCCAGAAATGTCGTCTGATAGCAATTCAACTACCGGAGTACATAAAAAACGCAAAGAAAAGGACAGAGAAAGGCATTTGAGATCCAAAACCGACGACAAAGCTTTTCCTAAGCCAGTCGCCAGTTCCCCGGGCACACAGTGAGGCGCCTTTGCAGCCCCTGATGCCCGTTACTTTTGAGTCGCAGGCCTCTAACGACACCCATGTGGAGTCCGGCATGCCGCAAGATACTCAAGGTATTGGACTGACGGATGTACCTCTCTCGGATGGGTCCGGAGCCGCTGAGCAGGCACCGGCTTCTGAGGGGGGTATTCAGACCTCAACATTTGTATATCAAACCGCCGACAGCTGCAAAACCAAAGACAAACGTAACTTCTAAAACTAAAAAAATGATGCATGAGCCACGTGCACAGGCCTCTATGCCTAAAAAACATATGATCAAAATGGCTGAAGACCTTATTACCTTGATTAGGGGCTCCCATCCCCCTCCAGATAAGAGGCCTAGGCAAGACACTGATTATGAATCTTCAGATCAGGTTTCTATTTCTTCCGATTCCTCTTTTGATCAGGAATTATCTTTACCTCCCTATGAGGATTCTGATGCTGAGGAGTCTATTCCATCTGCATCTCCTCCTGAGGATTATTCATTTGGAGAAACATTGCATACATTGAGGGAGCATTTTCACTGGGAGAGTCGAGACTTCTCAGAATCAAAAAAGAGGCTCAGAGATTTCCTTCTCCCTCAGCACAAGCTTCTAGCCATTCCCCCTGTTTTAGACATTGTGGATGATGTGTTTTCGGAGTCTAGCTTGACCCCTGACTCCTCACCTCCGGCTCCCAGTAAGCCTGACAGATATTACAGGGTCCCTGACTCTCATAAATGTTTTATTTAGAAACCCTGCTGCTGATCCTGAAACTATTTCACAGGGTCCAAAGGGAGTTAAGGCCTCAACAGCAAAAAATCCTACCCCCTCTGACAGAGATTCAAGAGCACTAGACAGATGGGGAAAAAAGGTTTATACATCTGCAACCTTGGATATCAGGGCTTTAAACTGTCAATTTCATATGCTTAAGTACCAACAACATGTTATGGGATTGCTGAAACAGAAAATGATGATGTTAATTTCAGAATGTGCAGAAAATAAAGAATTGCAGGAATTATTGCATGCAGCTGAACAAGTTGGAAAGCATACTTTGCAATGTGGTTTTGATTCCTTAGAGGCCTCCTGCAGGGCCGCAGTTACTGGATCTGTGATTAGGAGGCATGCCTAGTTAAAGGAGCAAAATTTGCCCGATCATGTTAAAGCCAAATTGCTAGATGCACCTTTACAGCATGATTCTCTGTTTGGTGTTAAGGCAGAAGAGGTTCTAACAAACCAACTCGTCCCCCAGGCAAAAACCTACTATCCTATAGCCTAGCTCGCCTTTGGAACTCACTACCACCATCTATTCACACCACCTCTAACCATTATATGTTCAAAACATCTCTTCACACACATCTAATATCCCAGTGGGAATGCTCTTGCTCCCACCCCACATAACTAACACTGGCAATTTTCATCTTCCTTCTCTCCCATGTTTACTTCAGCAATTTTCCTTATTATTTTCCCTAACTCACATTATTATTCCCATGGTATCTGCAAATAATGTACTAGACTGCACCTATTAAGTTTATGCTTCTTAAGTAATAACTACTCTGTATCACTTTGCAATATTCCTTTTCTTAGTCTATAACATCTCCAGGTTTCATCACTAGTCTGTATTGTTTCTAATGTTTGCTGTACTTTTGAAATTATTTGCTTGAATCTTTTACAATTGTATAATTATCATTAGTTACCTACTGTATGTACCTAGATTGTTTTTGGAGCTTTTCTCCCCAGGACTCAATTGAAAACGGGTTCTTTTTGGCCCAATGGACTATCCTGGTAAGCCAACTGCAAATAAATAAATAAGTAAAGAAAGAAAATGGAAGACAAAGCTAAGTCTATGTAAACTGTTAGACTTTTTACAAGTGCAGCCACCAAGATTCAGTAGACACTGGCCTACAAAAAATTGGTCCTTTCCGGTGTCAGACAGAGCTCAAAGGGCCAAATCCAGACACCCTAAGGGTTCCAGATACCAGGCGCAGGATTCATACATGTCAAAGCAATGGGGCGCTTCCACCTCCAAATCTGGAGGAGATAAAGAGCAAACCTACAGAAAACAATCCCAATGACTTCCCTCTGCCTACACCAAGCACTTAATTTTCCCCCTATGGGTGCTGCCAAAAGTTAACACTTTTTGCTCAAAATTGGCAGTTAATAACCCAGGACAAGTGGGTACTAAACATCATATCACAGGGATACAGATTCCATTTCCACACTCTGCCAATGGCAAATCATTGGCCAAATCTGCCAAAATATCAATGGGCAGAGGCACAGAAACAAGTTACGTCCCTCATGGATATGGGGGCAATTCAGACAGTACCCAGAACAGGAAAAAGGACAAGGATTTTACTCAAGACTGTTCTTGGTACCCAGAAAGGACAAGGCCTGGCGGCTAATACTGGATTTATCAATTTTGAGCACATACCTGGACATTCCAAAATTCAAAATGCTGACTTTGCAGCAGCTTCTGCCCATGCTGGGCAAGAACGCTTGGCTAGTGACTTTCGACTTAAAAGAGGCATACCTGCACGTCCCAATAAGACAATCGTGCAGAAGATACCTCAGATTCAAGGCTGGCTTAATGCATTACCAATTCTCTGCACTGCTCTTTGGCTTATCTACTGAACCCAGGGTCTTTACAAAGTGCCTGGCACCAGTAATTGCATTTTGCAGACAAAGAAGTATACAAATACATCCTTACTTGGACGACTGTCTCATTCCAGCAGAGAAAAAGGACACTCTTCTTCGACACCTGGCGCTTGTAAAAAGGCTTCTAACATGCCTAGGGTACACAATAAATGAAAAATCACAACTGGTACCCTCTCAAAAGATAACATTCCTGGGTGCAAGCTTGGATACAACTGCCCAGATTGCTTACCTCACACCAGACAAGCAAAGGCAACTGACTGCTTACTTCAAACTGATGGCAACAAAACCGCAGTCTTCTGCAAGGCATATTCTGCAGGCTGTGGGCTTCATGGCATCCTTCATTCTACTAATTCCATGTGCAACACTGCATATGAGGAAACTTCAGTGGTACCTAAAAAGTTTATGGAGTCAACATTCACACAGTCTGGAAACGATGATTCCTGTCATTCCCTGCGTGCAGCAGGAGTTTCTATGGTGGGCAAAGGCCTGTCACCAAAACATGGGACTGCCCTTCACTCTACCCCCTGCCAGCCAAACCTTAACAAACGCATTAGATTATGCCTGTGGGGCCCACATGGCAGAAAGATGCATTCAGGGCTTATGTACACCAAAACAAATGCATCTACATATCAACCAGAAACAGATGCTAGCTGTTCAAAATGCCCTAACAGCCTTCAAGGACTTGCTTCATCCAGGACAACTACTGATGAAGACAGACAACACCACAGTCATGTGGTATATAAACAGGCAAGGGGGCACACACTCATACCCCCTTTGCAGATTAGCCATGGCACTGTGGGACGCAGCTTTGACCTACCAAATGCATCTTCAAGCTCAATTCCTGCCCGGAAAACAAAACACTCTGGCAGACTATTTAAGCAGAAACCTTATGGACCCTCACAAGTAGAAACTAAATCCACAAGTCTTCAGCATGATAGAGAAATGGGGGAGTCCAGACATAGATCTGTTTGCCTCTTCTCAAAATTATCAATTGGAAAGATTCTGCACAAGGACTTATCACAGACAAGCATGGAAAGTGGATGCCCTACCCTTCATAGACAAGCATGGAAAGTGATGCCCTATCCTTCAGTTTACGCCTTTCCTGCTCTGCCTCTTCTACCCAGGGTCCTCCTAAAAGTCAGACAAGAGAAGCCAAAGATGATATTAATTGCCCCGGACTGGCCCTGCCAATACTGGTACCCAATCCTAAGAAACTTGGCTCAATACCCAGCTTGGACCTTGCCTCAAAGACCACAACTACTGTCCCAGCAAAACAATCAGATCCTGCACAATCAACTACAGACTCTGAACCTGGCAGCATGGCTAATCTTGTAATCATAAAAACAACACCTCTCACTAAAGCTGTGATGGATGTCATTTTGGAAGCCAGAAGGCCTAGTACTAGAAAATCTTATGCTGACAAATGGAAGAGATTCTGTGCTCGGAATCGAGCACAAGGAACTGATGCAGCAGAACCAAATATTCCTCAGATATTACAATACTTAACTGAGATGCTTGACAAAGGCCTATCTTTCTCATCAATCAAAATCCATGCCTCTGCCATTTCGGCTCATTACAATACAGAGCCACCAATCTTTTCTCATCCTTTACTGAAGCAGTAACTTAGAGAAGCCAAACATTTAAGGCCTCCTAGAAGATCACCATTACCTGCATGGGACCTCAATTATGTGTTGGAAAAGCTCAGCCTGCCTCCATTTGAACCAGCTGCTACCGCTGATCTACAGTTCTTATCATGGAAAACAACTCTGCTGCTAGCAATTATTTCAGCAAGAAGAGTCTCAGAGCTACAGGCCCTCATGGCTGTAGAGCCTTTTATCATATTTTACCCAGACTGTGTCTCTGAGGACAAATCCTACTTTTATGCCTAAGGTGGTTTCCAGTGTGGCCCTTAACCAGACAATTCATCTGCTAACTTTCTATCCAAATCTGCAGAACAAGGGGGAGAGAATTCTGCATTCCTTGGACTTGCATAGACAGCCAAGATTCTACTTGAGCAGGACTAAAGCTCTAAGAAAAACTGAGCAATTACTAGTATCATATGCTGCAGGATCAGAAGGAAAGGCTATTTCAAAGCAGACAATTTCAAATTGGAAAAGCCACTGCATCCGTTTCTGCTACTTGCACCATGGTAAACCTGTGCCCTAAGACATTAAGTCTCATTCCACCAGAGCTGCAGCTACTTCAGCAGCATTTATCAGAGGAGTACCAACCAAAGACATTCTAGAGGCTGCTACTTAGAGTTCTGTTCACACCTTTACAAGGCATTACCATTTGCCTCTTTACTCTAAGTCCAGGGGAGGCTTTGCCACTGCAGTGCTGCAGGGCCTTATAGCCGCCCCTAATGCTGTTTAGCTCCAGCCTCCCAGCCATAGCTTTGGGATTCTACCCAAATGTAATGACTTCAACAGTGAAATACGAAGAACCTAGTACAGTTGTGTACACTTACCATAAATGTAGATGTTAGTGTATTCACTGTTGCATTCCAGGTTACCCTCCCGCCACCCCCTGTCTTTCTGACATTTATCTTTCCTTCTCTATCTTTTACAACCTATGTGGTGTATTTGCTTGTAGATGAAGGTAAAGTTTATTTTGGTCTGTGTGTGTATGTATGTATGTATGTGTATATATATGTATATATATATATATATATATATATATATATATATATATATATATATATATATATATATATGTATATATATATGTATATATATATATATATATATATATATATATATATATATATATATGTATGTATATATATATATATATATATATATATATATGTATATATATGTATGTATATGTATGTATATATATAAATTTGCTACCTTATTGGGGGCACCTGACATCGGGGGCAAGAAAAACTAAAGAAAATGGCGTCTGCTGCATGTTTTATACACCTGGCGACCTGATGTCGTAGAAGTGGAGACAGTAACCGACGCAGGACCCAAGACTGTGGAATTCAGGCAGACTGAGGGCAACCTGCCAGCAGATTACTCAAATGTAATGACTGCAACAGTGAATACACTCTAACATCTACATTTATGGTAAGTGTACACAACTGTACTTTCTCTCTCTTCGGGTTCACTTTATAATTTTGAAATACTGAAATACCGAATTTCAGTATTTATAAATCATAAAATCGAAAACTGAAAATTGCGAAAGTGCATAATCGTGAATTCATATATCTCGAATTCGTGGTTATGGCTTACGGTACGTGACGTGCAGTGTTAGGTGTGTATCGTGTATGGATGTAGGTTCAATTGAATGTTAGTGAGTGTTTTGTAAGGGTTATGTTTGGGAGTTTGAATATCTGCATGTGTGGATGTATGTATATGTGTGATGTTTGTGTGTGCGCGAGGGACTGTGAAATGTGTGGGTGTGTGTTTCCTTTGTGTCTGTGCTATCTCAGAGTTAGTATATATAAGTAGGTGGTGGGTGTGCAGCCCCCCACATGGGGGGTGCAGGGGGGATTGCCCCCTGCTTACATGTAGTGTAGGTTTGTTTGTGTGTGTTTTGTTTGTTGTAGTGTGGGTTGGACGATGTATGTGCTGTGTGGTGTATGGTTTGTATGTGTTCGTGATTGTGTGCTTCGATTGTGTGCTGTCGGGATTATGGGTGTTCGACTTTATGATTTCGAAATACTGACATTTGGTATTTCAGTATTCGAAATTATAAAGTGAATACTTCTCTTCTAAGTGTCAGGGCTATTCAACCTGTCCCACCAGAAGAAAGGGGACAAGGTTTTTGCTCAAGACTTTTTCTGGTACGCAGAAAAGACAGCTCCTGGTGTCCTATCCTGGACCTTTCTCTATTCTAAACACCTTTTTGGTAATCCCAACATTCAAAATGCTAACACTTCAACAGCTGCTTCCTATGTTAGGCAAAGATGCCTGGTTGACAACCTTAGACTTAAAGGAAGCTTACCTGCACATTCCAATAAGGGAGTCTTGCAGGAAATACCTACGCTTCAGAGCAGATTCCAGGCACTATCCGTTCTCTGCACTACCCTTTGGCTTATCTACTGCATCCAGGGTATTCGCAAAGTGTCTAGCTCCAGCCATTGCATTTTGCAGGCAGAGAAATATTCAATATACCCATACCTGGATGATTGATTCAGGTAGAAAACCAGTACATGCTATTAAAACATCTGGCATTTGTAAAGAAACTTCTAACCTTGCTGGGGTACACCATAAACGAAAAGAAATCTCATCTAATACCCTGCCAGCAAATTGTATTTCTGGGAGCAAGCTTGAACACAACTTCCCAGATGGCTTATCTCAAGCCAGAGCCTACTTCAAACTACTGGCCACAAAACCCAGCTATCTGCAAGCCCTGGGGTTCATGGCCTCTTGCATTCTACTAATTCCATATGCAAAGACTGCATATGGGGAAACTACAATGGTATCTAAAAGCCTGTGGTGTCAACCTTCTCAGGACCTGAAATCAGTGATTCCTATCATCCCTTGTATAAAGACAGAATTCCTTTGGTGGGCAGAGGCCTGCCACCTCAACAAGGGGCTCCCTTTCAGTCTACCCCCTGTCGCCCAAACCCTGACTACAGATGCATCAGACTATGCATAGGGGGCTCACTTGGCAGGGCGGTGCATTCAGGGCAAATGGAACCAGAGTCAGATGCACCTGCATGTCAACCAAAAAGAAATGTTAGCTGTACAGAATTCCCTGACAGCCTTCAAAGACCACATCCTTCCAGGACAATTATTGATAAAGACAGACAACACCACAGTTATGTAGTGCATAAACAAGCAGGGGGGAATCCTCTTTTACCCTCTCTGCAGACTAGCCATGGCTCTGTGGAACACAGCCTTGAGTTACCAAGTGCACATACAAGCTCATTTCCTGCCAGGCAAGCTAAATTCATTGGCAGACGACCTAAGCAGAAATCTCATGGACCCACACGAATGGAAACTGGAACCAAACATTTTCAACCTCTTGAGGAACAAATGGGGGGGAGACTCCAGAGATAGACCTGTTTTCCTCCCCTCAGAACTACCTATTGGACAAATTCTGCACAAGGGCTCCCACAGTCAAGCTTGGAAAGTGGATGCCCTGTGCTTTACCTGGGGAAGCCTCTCAGTTTATGCCTTTCCCCCTCTGCCTCTCCTCTCGAAGGTTCTGCTAAAGATCAAACAGGACAAACCAAGGACAATACTGAGTGCACCAGACTGGCCTCGCCAGCTCTGGTACCCCCTCTTGCGCAGTATGATACTGCTGGATCCATGGCACCTACGTCGGACACCTTGCCTGCTGTCCCAGCAGGCAGGCCAGATTCTGCACCCTCAGTTTCAAACCTTGAACCTTGCAGCCTGGCTAATTTCTTGAGTTCTCCAATAGCATCCCTCAGTAAGCAGGTGCTAGAGGTCATTCTGGAAGCAAGGAGACCTAGTACTAGAAAATCCTATGCTGAGAAGTGGAAAAGATACTGTTCCTGAAGCCAGACTCGGGATGGGCACTATGGTGCCCAGCTTGCCTCGTGGTCTTCAGTACGTAACAGAAATGCTCCGTAAGGGCCTATTGCTGTCAATTAAAATTCATGCCTCTGCCATTTCGGCACATTATAATACTGAACCACCCCTCTTCTCTCACCCCCTATTGAAGCAATTCCTCAGAGGGGTAATAATTTAAGACTCCCCAGGCGAGCCCCTACTCCAGCCTGGGACCTTAACTTTGTAGAAAATGCTGAGTACTCGCTTTTACCCTATGTCCATAGGGCATCAGAGTGAATTAACACATATCCAGGTTTAAAATACATGTGTTTCTTTGGTACACTTCTGTTAGTCAAGTTTTTTAACTTCTTGATTTATAGCAGGATTTGCACATATTTATGTATATTTATATTCATCTGTGCATGGTTATACATATTTTTATTTAGTCATCCAGTTATTTAATATTATGGTACATTTATTGATGTGTTAGATTGTTTAACTATATTTCTGTAATAATTAATTGGCACAGCATTTTATAATTAGTAGTAGGCGGGTTGTATTTTAGAGTTGTATAAATAGAGTTTTTTGTGTTAATTCACTCTGATGATGCCCTGTGGACATAGGGTGAAAGCGCTTAGTCTGTGAATAAACAGTTATTTTGTTCTCCTTCCTACCAGTTTGTGGATTACTCAACGTTTTGGCATTATTTTTCTTTATTGTTTTATGTGTACATGCTCCTTTGAGCAACCTTGCTTTATTTCTACCTTAGCTTTGTATTGGAGAAGCTCACTTTCCCTCCATTTGAACCAACTGCAACTGCAGAGTTGAAATTCCTTTCTTGGAAAACAGCCTTCCTTCTAGCCATCACTTCAGCAAGATGAACATTTGAATTACAGGCCCTCATGGCAGTGGAGCCCTTCATTATCTTCCATGCAGACAGAGTTTCCCTCAGGACCAGTGCTTCCTTTATGCCCAAGGTGGTGTCTAGTGTGGCCCTAAATCAATCCATTCATTTGCCTACCTTTTTCCTGAATCCACAAAACAAAGGAGAAAGAATACTGCATACTTTGGACGTGCACAGACAACTTAGATTTTATTTGGACAGGACAAAGCCTCTCAGAAAATCTGAACAGCTGCTAGTTGGCTTTGCTGCAGGGGCAGAGGGGAAGACCATTTCAAAGCAAAACATTTCTAAATGGATAGTCCATTGCATTCATTTCTGCTATAAGCACCATGGAAAACCTGCCCTACAGGGGATTAGACCACATTCCACCAGGCTGTATCTACCTCTACAGCCTTTCTCAGAGGAGTCCCTACCAGGGACATCCTAGAAGCTGCTATGTGGAGCTCTTATACATACCTTCACCAGGCATTACCACATGCCCATTTTTCCTAAATCCAGAGCTGGTTTTGCCACTGCAGTTTTGCAGGGCTTAATAGCTGGCACTAATGCTCTCAAACTTCCTCCTCCCTTCCTTAGCTTTGGAAATCAACCCAAATGTAATGACTGCAACAATGAAACACGAAGAACATAGTACAGTTGTGTACACTTACCATAAATATAGATGTTTGAGTGTATTCACTGTTGCAGTCCTGGTTACCCTCCCTCCAGCCCCCTGACTTCTCTTGGCTCTACCTTTCCTTCTTGTTTGGTGTATTTGAGCTTTCTGGTATATTTGCTTTTTATTAGAAGTGTAACATAACATCTAATTGCTTCCCATTATGGGAGCATCTGACGTCTGGGGCAAGAAAAACTGATGTAATGGCATCGGCTGCATGTTTTATACCCCTGACGTCATGGAAGAAGAGACAGCATCTGACGCAAGAATCCAAGACTCTGGTATTCAAGCCGGCTGAGGGCTACCTGCAGGCAGATAACCCAAGTGTAATGACTGCAACAGTGAATACACTCGAACATTTACGTTTATGGTAAGTGTACACAACTGTACTTTTCTAGCTACCTTTCAACTTTCTGCTTTAAAAGCCCGTGTTTGCACTCTGAGAAGCGCCACTAAGTTGGGTAAACTATTACTGGTGCCAGAACGTGTGCTCTTCAGTTTTTTCCTTAGATCTTGCTAGTTCTTGTCTCTCTTGAATTTAACTAGCTTATTCGCCTAGCACTTCATCTGGTTTCTTATAGCAATTATTGTAGCACACAAGTGATAACAGCACTGAACATCCTATAAGGAAACAGCTCCAGTACTTAATAATGACTATCCTTCCTGGCATGTCTAAAGGTCAGTTACCTCTGCTTTCTCTTATTAACCTGGTGAACTTGGGCATTCTGAGGCAGTGTAGCAACTAACTGCCTCATACACAGACAACCCTCTCCTCTTACCTCCCAACACTCTGACTTGAGAGATGCACTTATTTATCCAAACTGGAAGAGATGCACTCTCCAGCCAGCACTGGAGTAGCTGGTCAAGAGGAGAAGGTCAACACCTGCACCACATCACATGGAACACACAGCTCTCTAGAACACCCACCATCACAACTGTCACATAAAAACACAAACCCACGTTCGCTGAGGCTGTCAATAGAAATCTATCCAAATAGCAGAGACCTCCAAATCAGAAACACACTCGACCACCACAACACATCGGAAATTGCAAGAGACACAGCTCACCTAAAAGTGTGCCCCTCAACCTAAGCCCCTAAGGCAAAACAGCTTGCCCAGTACACTAATCATAGGTGACTCGATAGTGAGGCACAGTGATGTCCCACTCACTAGGTTGAATATGAAGGTAGAAGTCAGCTGTCTGTCTAGTGCCAGGATCCGATGCATAACATATGCACTCAGGTCACTCCACAACAAGTACAAGTATGACTCTGTTAAGGTCCATGTGGGTGTGAATGACCTGAGAAGTATCTCCGTGCACTACATGAAAAGAGACATGGAAGAGCTCTTCGATTATGTGACCCTAGCCCTGAGCAGCATCCTACCGTCACCCAGAATGATACTGCAGTACAAGCAGAAAATGATGGTCTTCAACAGTTGGCTAAGTTTCTGGTGTCATTCTAAGGGGATCCAGTATTTCTCTGCTTGGGAAGACATGATTGACAGACCTTAGTGATTTGCCAGAGATGGCCTGCATCTTTCACCCCTAGGTTTCTGGATACTGGCTAAGGCTCTTGCCACCCCCATAGTGCCTTTTTTAGGCAGTGTTCCAAAGACCAAATTACCACTGTAACAGCTATAAATAAATGCAATCTGAGGGTCATGCTGCTCAATGCTAGAAGTGTAAATCTCAAGCTGCACTCGCTCGAATCACTCCTCAAAATGGAGAACATCGACATTTGTGCTGTAACAGAGACCTGGTTTAAAGCAGCAGAAAGCAACCCTACCCTACCAGGCTATAACTCATTCCACACCTTTCGGCCCCAGAAAATGGACTGAAGTTCCAAAGGCAGTGACGTCTCCATATTCATAAACGATATGCACACCTCCAGACTAGTAGCCCAGCATAATGCATCGGAGATACTTCAGGTACAACTAACAGCGGGTAAGACTGCGATTCAGGTCGTAGCCTGCTGTAGGTCCCCAACCATGTCCCAAGACTCTCATTCCACATTCCTAAGCACCCTGGAAACTGTTATGGTCCAACCCAACAGTCTCATACTGGGTGACTTTAACTACCCCTCTATCAACTGGGAAAACTACTCGTGCACCAATACACTTGCCCAAGGCTTCCTGAAATTCATTAATTCCAATATGCTGGACCAGCTCCCTCTTACCCCCACTAGAGGCCGCAACATCCTTGACCTGGTTATTATTAACATGCTCAACACCAATAGTCAATTCCTTCCTGGTTAGATCCGACCACAAACTAATTACCATGGAAATCCACATCTCACCCACACCACCAGCAAAGGTAACCACCATGAAAAACTTCTCCAAAGCTGACTTTGGGCTCCTAAAAACAGAGGTGGCTAACCTCACGGCACCCATGCAGATGGAAAATAGGTGTATGACCGCCGAATCATGTACCAATGCACTGTACCACCACGTACATAAATGCATGGAGCTAGCCATATCCAACAGAACCAAGACGCTCTTTTCCAAAATTAGGAAGCTAATCTGGTGGTCCCTGCCATTAAGAGACTTTACAAACAACAGAAAGAATAAACTGTTGCAGAAAAAGGTGAAGTCCCAAGACTAGAAAAACTCCTTTATTAGCCTCAACAAAAAGCTGAGATCCCTCATCAAAACATCTAACGCTAACAATAAAGGCAGAATTGCGGCAGACACTAAAAACAATCACAAATCTTTCTACAGTTATGTCAGGAATCTCCAAGGAAATACCCAGATTTGCTCTGCACTACGGCACAAAGGTACCTCCTATGCTGAGCCAACAGATATTGCCAACATATACTGGCCAACCGATTCAGTGCCAACTTTACCCCCCCCCCCCACAAAGGACCAATCACAATACTGGATGAATGCCAGGTACCCAGCATTACTGCAGCACAGGTTAAAGGTGCAGTGTCCAAGGCCAAGAATACAGATTCCATGGGACGCAACAATATCTCTGGCTGTGTTCTACATGAACTACAAAGTGAACTGGCACCACACCTGTGTGCCCTGTTCAATCACAGCCTCACCTCAGGTTTGTCCCTACAGAATGGTGCACTGCTACTGTCATTCCTCTCCATAAAGAGGGAGTGACTACAGACCCTGGGAATTATCGCCCCATTAGCCTGACAAGTCTGATATGCAAGTGTGTGGAGCGCATCGTCATGGACGTAATTAACAAGGGTATAGGGAATCTCCAAACTCTGGATCCCATGCAATTTAGTTTTGTGAAGGGTGGATCATGCCTGTTCAACCTGGTTGACTTCGAGTCAAGTCACCAGAGCTGTGGATGAGGGCAAGGCAGTTCATACAGCCTACCTCGATCTGGCCAAGACCTTTGATACCATTCCCCACTCAGGAATTATTGATAGACTCGCCAAACTAGGCATCAACCCATATATCATTAGGTAGATTGCAAGTTGGCTCACTGATAGAACCACAGTGTGAAAGTAGCCGACTCCAAGTCAGACTGCCGACCAGTCATGAGTTGAGTCCCACAAGGATCAGTCCTGGGCCCTCTCCTGTTTGGCAGCTACTTAGAAGTCCAGGCCAACAAGGATGGACTCTGGCTGACCAAGTTCGCCGACTATTGCAAGCTGGGAGCCATTATTAACTCCCCAAGTGATGTAGACATCCTGCAGAAAGGCCTCACTGAGACCAACGACTGGTGTTGAAACCATGGCCTTAAGCTTAATGCCAAAAAATGTGTTGTCATTCCCTTTGGGAAAAAACTCAGATGTAGTCATTACATTTGGGTAATTTGCTGGCAGGTTGCTCAGTCGGCCTGATTAACAATGTCTTGGGTCCTGCGTCGGTTGCTGTCCCTTCTTCCATGACGTCAGGTTGTCAGGGGTATAAAATATGCAGCCGATGACATTACATTAGTCTTTCTTGCCGTGTGGTGCCCGAAGCAGAAACAGTTCGCAAGTGCTGGTCGGCCGACTCCTAAAATTTTCGTTTTCGAGTTTCAGAACTGAAGTCTTCAGCCTAAAGCTAAGTACCCAGTTGGGAAACTTTTTCTTGCTCCTTACCGATGTCAGTAAAAGTTAATAACTGCATTACTTGTGGAAAGCAAATACCTCATAAAGATTTTCATTTGTACTGTATTCCTTGCTTAGGCCCTGACCACGACATACCTTGCTGTCGGTTTTGTGCTGTATTTAATCAGCGCACTATCCGTCGTCGGTACATATTTGCCTCTAAATATTTCGGTTCTCGGTTTAATTATCCAGAAGTGACATTGGTTAGCCATCCGACTTACGGGAATTCAAAAAAAAAAAAAAAACGCAAAGAAAAAGACAGAGACAGGCCGTCGAAGTCCAAAACTGCCGATGAGGCTTCTCTTAAGCCAGTCGCCGGTACTCAGTGAGGCACTTTCGCAGCCCCTGATACCCGCTACTTCTGACTAGCAGGCCTCTACTGAGACCCATTTGGAGTCCAGTATGCCGTGAGATGCTTCACCTATGGAACCCACGGATGTCTCTACCTTGGATGGGTCTGGAGCCGCTGTGCAGGCACTGACTTCTGAGAGTGTATTCAGGCTTACAGACTTGCATATTAAACCAACTCCACCTTCTATTCTAAGGCCTAAACCTTGATCTATGTCTAAAAAGCAGACACCCAGGCCACATGTTCAGGCCCCTATGCCTAAAAAGCAATTATCAGAATGGCTGAAGATCTTATTACTCTAATCAGGGGTAGTCAAGCCTCCCTTCTAAGAGGCCTAGGGCCAAGTTTGACTATGAATCTTCTGATCAGGACTCTGTTTCTTCTAATTCTTCCAATGACCTGGATTTGTCAATACTTACTTATGAGGATTCTGATGCAGAGGTTTCCATTCCCTCTGCTTTCCCCCTGAGGACTTTTCTTTTGGGGAAACTTTAGATACCTTAAGGGAGCATTTCCACTGGGAAAGTCCGGAATTTTCTGATTCAAAAAAGAGGCTTAGGGATTTCCTTCTACCTCAACATAGGCTCTTGGCTATACCTCCTGTACTAGACATTGTTGATGTGTTTTCGGAATCCAGTATGATCCCTGATTCCCTGCCTCTGGCTCCTAGTAAACCTGACTGATACTACAGGGTTCCTGAGTCCCACAAGTTACTTTTCAAAAATCCTGTTGCAGATCCAGAAACCATTTCTCAGGGGAGCAAGGGCATTGAGGCTTCTACTGCTAAAAATCCTACCCCTTCTGATAGACTCCAGGGCGCTGGATAGATGGTGTAAGAAGGTTTATACTTCTGCAACCTTGGCAATCATGGCTTTAAACTGCCAATTTCATATGTTAAAATATCAACAGCATATTATTGGACTGCTTAAACAGAAAATTATGTTGAATCCTGACTGTGTGGAAAATAAGGATTTACAGGATTTATTGCATTCTGCTGAACAAGTTGGAAAACATACTTTGCAGTGTGGTTTTGATTCTTTAGAGGCCTCCTGCAGGGCTGCTGTTACTGGGTCTGTGCTTAGAAGGCATGCTTGCCTTAATGAGCAATCTTTGCCTGATCACGCTAAAGCAAAATTGTTGGATGCTCCTTTAAATCAGGACCGTCTGTTTGGCAATAAGGCTGAAGAAGTTCTAAAAAAGATGGAAGATGAAGCTAAATCTATGCAAACCGTTAAAGATTTCTTACAAGTGCAACCTTCAAGATTTAGTAGGCACTGGCCCATTAAGAATTTTTTTCAGCTCCTTCCAGATCCTCTCAAGCCAAACCCAGACACACCAAAAGCACCAGGTTTCAGTCCCAGGGGGCTCTCAGAACTAAGCAATGGGGGACCTCCACTTCCAAATGTCTCAGAACTAAGCAGTGGGGGACCTCCACTTCCAAATCTGGAAATAACAAGACACCCCCCCTATGATAAACAGTCTAAATGACTTCCTTTTAAAATTACCAAACACTTATCTTTTAGCCGCCCCTTTGGGGGGAAAGATTGCTCTTCATGCAAAGAACTGGGAACTCCTAAACCAGGACAAGTGGGTTTTAAATAGTGTCCCAGGGATACAGATTTCATTTCCACACGTTGCCAACACCAAACAGGTGGCCAGACCTGCCCCCAAATCAGTGGACAGAGGCTCAAAAACAAGTACTTTCCCTCTTAAACATGGGGACTATTCAGCCAGTACCAGAAGAGGAAAAGGGACAAGGTTTCTATTCCAGGCTGTTTCTGGTACCCAGAAAAGACAAATCATGGCATCCAATTCTGGACCTATCTACTCTAAACACCTTTCTGGACATTCCAAAATTCAAGATGCTGACTCTTCACCAGTTGCTTTCTATGGTGGGCAAAGATGCCTGGTTGGCAACTCTAGATTTAAAAGAAGCATACCTGCATATCCCAGTCAGGGATTCTTGCAGAAGATATCTGCACTTCAAAGCAGGCTACTTGCATTATCAGTTCTCTGCACTGCCCTTTGGCTTGTCTACTGCGCCCAGGGTATTCACAAAGTGCCTGGCTCCAGTTATTGCATTTTGCAGGCAAAGAAATATTCAAATATATCCTTACCTGGACGATTGTCTAATTTAGGCAGAAAACCAGGGCATACTTCTAAATCATCTGGCGTTTGTAAAAAGGGTTCTAACTTGTCTGGGGTACACCATAAATGAAAAGAAATCACAACTGGTACCCTCTCAACAGATTAAATTCCTGGGTGCAGGCTTGAATACAACTGCCCAGATGGCTTTCCTCATGCCAGAGAAGTGAATTCATTTGGTAACTTACTTCAAACAAGTGACCAGAAAAACCCTGCTATCTGCAAGACAAATACTGCAAGCCTTGGGGTTCATGGGCTCCTGCATTCTTCTAATTCCATATGCAAGACTGCATATGAGGAAACTACAGTGGTACTTCAAAAGTCCATGGAGTCAACATTGTCACAACCTGGAAACAATGATTCCTATCATACCTTGCCTACGCCTGGAATTCCTATGGTGGGCAGATGCCTGCCACCAAAACAAGGGACTGCCATTCACACTATCCCCCTGCCACCCAAACACTAACTACATATGCATCAGACTATGCATGGGGGGCTCACCTGGCAGGGAAGTGCATTCAGGGCAAATGAAACCCAAATCAAATGCACCTACATATCAATCAAAAAGAAATGTTAGCTGTACAGAATGCTCTGACAGCCTTCAAGGACTACATTCATCCAGGACAACTAATGGTAAAGACAGACAACACCACGGTTATGTGGTACATAAACAAGCAGTGGGGTACACATTATTACCCCCTATGCAGACTAGCCATGGCATTGTGGAACACAGCCTTGAGCTACCAAGTGCACCTACAAGCTCAATTCCTGCCAGGAAAATTGAATACACTGGCAGACAGACTAAGCAGAAATCTCATGGACTCACACGAGTGGAAACTGGAACCACAGATTTTAAACATGTTGACAAGCAAATGGGGGAGGCCAGACATAGATTTGAGCCTGGAACCAATATTTAGGGATGAGCACAGCAGCGTCCAATTTACCTCAAAGTTTGCAATACTTAACTGAGATGCTGCACAAGGGCCTGTCTTTTTCCTCTGTTAAAATCCACGCTTCAGCTATTTCAGCTCACTGTAACACAGAACCACCCCTCTTTTCTCATCCCCTGCTCAAGCAGTATCTCAGAGGGGCAAAGAACCTGAGACCACCCAGGAAAGATCCTACCCCTGCCTGGGACCTTAACTTTGTTTTAGAAAAGCTCACTTTACCTCTTTTCGAGCCAGCTGCTACTGCAGACTTAAAATTTCTTTCTTGGAAAACAGCCTTCCTATTAGCAATTACTTCAGCTAGAAGGATATTTGAATTACAGGCCCTTATGGCAGTGGAGCCTTTCATCATCTTTCATGCGGACAGGGTATCTGAGGACCAATCCATCCTTCGTGCCCAAGGTGGTTTCCATTGTGATTCTTAACCAGTCCATTCATTTGCCAACCTTCTACCGCAATCCACAGAACAAAGAGGAATGGATTCTGCATTCCTTGGACATGCACAGACAACTTGGATTCTACTTGGAAAGAACTAAATTTGGAAGAAAATCTGAACAATTGCTAGTAGCATTTGCTGCTGGGGCAGAGGGGAAGGGTATTTTGAAAAACAGTTTCTAAATGGATAAGCCATTGCATTTATTTCTGCTATAAGCACCATGGAAAACCTATCCCCCAGGTGATCAGATCTCATTCCACCAGGGCTGCATCTACTTCTGCAGCCTTTCTCAGAGGTGTTCCTACCAGGGATATTCTAGAAGTTGCTACCTGGAGTTCAGTGCATACTTTCACCAAGCATTATCATTTACCAATTTTCTCTAAATCCAGAGTTGGCTTTGCCACTGCTGTCTTGCAGAGCCTTATAGCTGGTCCTAATGCTGTATAAATCCATCCTCCCAACCATAGCTTTTGGAATCTATCCAAATGTAATGACTGTAGCAGTGAAACACGAAGAACATAGTACAGTTGTGTACACTTACCATAAATGTAGATGTTCAAGTGTGTTCACTGTTGCTGTCCTGGTTACCCTCCCTCTAGCCCCCTGTTTTTCTCTTACTGTACCTCTACTTTGTGTTACTATGCTTAAAAGCCTTTTTGGTGTATTTGCTTTTGGTTGGAGGTATATTTTTGTGTTTTTAATTTTATTTTGCTCCCCATTTGGGGGGCACCTGTCATCTGGGGCAAGAAAAACTGATGTAATGGCGACCTGACATCATGGAAAAAGGGACAGCAACTGACGCAGGACCCAAGACTTTGTTAATCAGGCTGACTGAGGACAACCTGCCAGCAGATTACCCAAATGTAATGACTGCAACAGCGAATACACTCGCACATCTACATTTATGGTAAGTGTACACAACTGTACTTTTGGCATGTACCTCACTAAACACCTGCAACAGCTGGAAAGGCCACAAAAGTACCTCACAAAGAGGATGCTAGGCCTTAAACACATGCCCTACATGGACAGACTTAAAAATCTCCAGCTTTTCTCTGTCTCAGATAGTCTATTAAGAGACCATCTCTGCTTGACATACAAAGCTACGTCTGACCCAGCCCTATTAGAAATGTTACACCTAATGAAATCCCAACCACTCTGTACCACACGCTCCAAGGACCTCAACCTCAGAACGTGCTGGAGGGACAGGTTCATAACCCAGAGACTGCCCATGCGCTGGAATAGACTTCCCATACAGTCAAGCAGTGCGCCTCACTGGCCCTTTTCAAGAGAAATCTTGATGAGTGGATGGGAAATAGAAAGTTCACCCCAGGATCACTCCAGTGGCTCTACTTGATAGAGGCACTGGGAACTAATGGCAGCATGATGCCAGGGCACTTCTATTGGCTGGCTTGTAAAGGCTCCTGGGCTGTTGGCTTAGTACAAACCTGTGAACCTATGAAAACTGGATTATGTTAAGATAGAACTCCTGTCAATGCCAGAAGTGCTAAACAAATTGTTTGATCTCAAGACATACCTGCATTTGGGGGAAAAAAAATCCATGTTTGCTGAGAATCCCTGTACACCACAGTTTTGCATTATTCATGCCTTCCGAGTAACTCTTGCGGAGTCTCCAAATTTAAGGAACATATTACCACAAGGCAGGTCCATAGGATCCCCACCATCTGAACTCCAACTACATATCTCTGTTGATGGAATTAATTATAAACTAATTCATTGCTTGTCTCCTAATGAGCATGTGTATTTTTTCAGTGTTCTAAATGATCTCCTGTGTTAGCAGTGATGCCGTTATTTTGGTTAACGTTACTGTCAGTAAACTTTGGCGGAGCGTATATCCCCAGTGTAGGATATGTCCAAAAGTCATAGACAGAGTAAACAAAATATTTCTTGAGCAGTTTAAATAATTATATGGCTGCCTCTTTCATTACTCCTTTGGTATCTCATCCCCCAGTGAAGTTTGACAACAAACTTATGATCTTCTCCTTGAGCTTCAAAAATCCTCCACCAAAAACCCCAATGAATGTAAGGATTAGAATTTGCCCACCTCAGCCTACTTTTTGATGAAATATCAAAATTCATTTAAGGCTGCACATCTTTTGACCTTGATATAGCAGGAAACTTTACTAAAGAATTCTCTACCTCCTTTTAGAAAAATGCATAGAGGTAGCAGTCCCAACCAGAACAGTATCATGGGGAAATTCTAAAACAAAACCACCCTTGTTGTCTACCACCGCAGAATGCAATGATAGAATCTTTTTATATTCAAAATCTGTTCTGAAAAAAAAAAACAAATTGAAGAATACAGTCCGTGAACTTAAGGCTGGCCTCTGAAGCCAGAGATATTACAAGTCCTCCTCTACCTGTGTTAGCAAGTTAGCAAACCTAAGAAACAGTATCCTACACTGCTCTGAAATTATTCATAGTGGTACATCTTATTCTGACCTAGTAGGTATTGCCAATACCCTTGCAAACAAATTGTGCTGATTTCACCCACAACACTGCTGTCTGATGCCCTAAAATACCTGAATCCCTTACTTACCTAGTTATCTCTAAAGATAATTTATTGAAAGAGCTAACCAAGACCAGAAGTACGTCCACCAGAAAACCTAACGCTATACTTAGTTGCCTAATTAATATTGTTAAACATGCCCTTGCAGACCCACTCTTTAAACTGTTTTAACTTAAGACGTCCTTCAGTATCACTGTTAGAGTATTCTTCCCTAAAGGGATCTGTTGCCAGGGATAGTCCAACTTCTGGCTATCATACTATCATACCAAAGTCTTTTGATTTTTATAGGCACTGTATGTCGCACATCCCTCATAAGGCATAAATGTGACATACAGACGCAAATACTCAGAACAACTTTGCTACCAGTCCAAATGTCATTATTGAATATCTGCCTGAATACCTGGCTGCTGTGCTGGTTACCAAACCGTCTTTAGATAAATGCCCTGTTGAGGTTTCTTTATTTCTTCTCAACTTTGTTGTTAGTTGTTTTCATGTCATCCAGAAAGGGAAAATGTTAGTATGGGAGGCAGATTCCATATAAAGACTGTCACGACTAGTGTCTTTTTTATGCCTAGGTGCTTCCCATGACCCTATATAGTGCTCCATCTGTCAAGCATTTGTCCCCAAGACCCTCCATAGTCACTCATCTTCCATCTTCATATACCTTGAGAACCAACATCTTAAAACTGTTGGTTTAGGGTGCTGTGGCAGAATCTTCCTATCCTGAGGGACAGCTGTATTCCAAGAGGGCTAAAAAGTCTAGGCCTGATGTGGTTGCTTTCCAGCCTCCACCGGACACCTCTGTATAAGTTAGTGTGGAAGCCTTGAAGATTGTCCGGTGTTTTGCATTGGATTCTTCTACTGTGACCTCCTCATAGGCAGGCATTTCTATCCCCGAGATAATTTGTCCTTTATCATGGTACAACTCCCAAGTGGTTTGTCACTTTCATGGTCACTGTAATGTAAATTGATCAATGTAGGATGTGTCTTGTACATTTGTAAGCACTCCTTTATCCATGAATGTGGGATACTGACAGATGTTTTTTTGTAATCTATCCATGTCGTACTTAGTCTTCCCCTTTTTACAATTCTCCTTTTTTACTTTGTTTAATAACAAATGATCCTTTGTTCCATATGACTTTCTTTTGTTACCCTTCTGTTCTGTAGCCAGTTTTCTTCAAGATAACTATAAGTCTATTGGCATCAATTCCATTATGTAGTTTTGAAGGCAAGTTTTTAGGATAGCTTGCAGGCTTGGTGAATGTTGTTTTTCCTGTAAACCACACTGGTGCCTTTTTGGGAGGCACATATAAGCAGTTCTACTCTGGGCTAAATCTTCATGTAGAGGTGATGCATTTAGCCAGAGATAAAGTACTGCATCTGGACCTGAGATTTATGAATTTTTCTTAATTTTGTTTTAATTTCTTTGGCTGTTACTTCATCCCATTTCATATTATGTATGTTGCACATCTTAACTGTTTCTTTTGCTAATTTTATCCACTCAGTATTTTTGTTATGTTCCTCAGGGTCTTCTAGACATTTCTTCAAAATGTTTATTTCCTTTTTGGGTGGTGTTTCTATGCCTTTTGTTTTCCAATTATGAAACTTTTCTGGGTCATCAATGACTTGCTTATTTTGTACTTTCCCTTGATACTTTGTTTGTTTGCAGTAGTGTACTATAGATCCTGGTCTATTCTGATACTGCACAGGTCTGTCTTTTCTAAGTATTTTTGTTGATCTGTTTCCTCTTCTGTCAGTGACACTTTTTTAATTGCTTTATAATTTTCTCTGATATTTCTATGATGTCATTTGATTTCTTCCCATCCTTTCCCTTATTGCCATGAGTTTTTCTGGTAAGACTTTAGGCTATATTACTGTGCAGCCAAATTATTTCTGTTATATCACATGCATTTCTTGTAATACTCTTGATTACTGCGTTCATTTGTTTTGTCATATTTATAACATTTTGGGTCTTACTGACTTCCTGTAATCTATTTCTTTCATTTGATCCTAATATGTCTATCCATCTAGTTTAAATCAAGCAACTTTTCCCTTGGATCATTTTCCTCTAAACTGAGGGCACATTTTTTTCTCCTGTTTTCTGTGGGCATTCTATAGAAAGTTCTGGTGCATCTTCCTGTGACATATTCTCTTTGCTGCATCCCGCATCATCTGTTGCTCTTTCATATGAGAACTTGCATGCCTATCACTCACTCCAAAAGACTGACAGTGTCAGAGTTGCCAATGTTTCCTGTTCCTTTACTTGCAGTGCAATTCCAACTGAACATTTATACTGGTTTCCTGTTTTCATGTTGCAAGTGATCAGATGCTTGCCGATGTTCATCGTGTTACCCTGCTGCAGTCATCACACTTGGGTTATCTTGCCGTCAGGCGGTCCTGCAGTCGGCCCGAATTCCAAAGTCTTGGTCCGGCATCGGTTGCTGTCGCTTATTCCCTGACGTCAGTGCGCCAGGACGCCATTTTCTTCAGTCTTTCTTGCCACGCTGTGCCCGAAGCAGAAGCAGTTCGCAAGTGCCGGTCGGCCGACACCTGAGATTTTCAAATCGAATTTCAGTCCGAAGTCTTCATAAAGCTAAGTACCCTGTTGGGGAACCTTTTCTTGCCTCAGTCCGATGTCAGAAAAAGTTAACAATTGCATTTCTTGTGGGAAGCAAATACCTCATAAGGACTTCTTATTGCATTCCTTGCCTAGGCCCAGACCACAACGTCACTAGTTGTTGGTTTTGTGCTAGGTTCAATAAACAAACTATTAAGCATTGTTTTGATTGCGCTCGACACTACTTTGGTAGACGATTTAATTATACCATGCCGTCGGAGCTTCCGATGACCGCATGCATAAAAAACGCAAGGATAAGGACAGGCAGCCTAGACCTAAGCCCGACTCTGAGGCCTCTGCTGGGCCCGTCGCCGGTTCCCCAGTTTTCAGCGAGGCACCTACGCAGCTCCTGACTACCGCAGAATTGGAGCCCCAGACAGCTTCGGACTCTCATTCAGAGCTTACCAGGCCTATGCAGCCTGCTCTATTAGACCCTACCGACGTCTCAACACAAGGAGAACCCGGTGCTGCAGAAACACCTTCGGCTTCTGAGGGTGTTTTCAGACAGACTACACTCACCATTAAATCTTATGCTAAACTTTGTATACCATGAGGGAACATTTCCACTGGGAAGGCCAGGACTACTCTGACTCAAAGAAAAGGCTCCGAGAGTTCCTTTTACTTCCCCAGCACAGCCCACTTGCCATCCCTCCAGTTTTGGACATTGTGGATGATGTTTATTTAGAATCCAGTCTAAATTTCTCCACCTCCTGCCCCAGCCAAACCAGACAGATACTATAGAGTACCTGACTCTCACAAATTCCTTTTACAAAAGCCCTGTTGCTGATCCAGAAACAATCTCCCAGGGTCCTAAAGGGGCTAAGGCTTCTATGACTAAAAAGCCTGTACCCTCTGAAAGGGACTTCAGAGCACTAGATAGCTGGGGAAAGAAGGTATACACTTCAGCTACCCTAGCCATGAGAGCATTAAAATTGTCAGTTCCACATGCTGAAATGTCGCAATTCCTAATGTCTCAGTTAAAGCAAAAGATGAGCATGCATTCTCAACAGCCTGAATTCAAGGAAATGCAGGATCTGCTGCATGCAGCTGAGCAAACATACTTTACAATGTGGCTTTGATTCACTGGAAGCTTCCTGTAGAGCAGCTGTCACTGGGTCTGTCATACGTAGGCATGCTTGGTTAAAAGAACAAGCCCTGGCTGACCATGTTAAAGCAAAATTATTGGATGCATCTTTACAGCAGGATGTTTCATTTGGTGTCAAAGCAGAGGAAGTTCTGAAGAAAATGGAGGATAAAGCAAAGTCTATGCAGACGGTTAAGGATTTTTTTACAGGTACAACCACCACGTTTCAGCAGAAATTGGACAACAAAAAACTGGTCCTTTCCAGCTTCTGATAGACCATAGAGGGGCGGCAAGTACAGTTGCCCAAGGGGCAGAGGCCAGTCACAAGGCCCTTACAAACCTCACCAATGGGGTGCCGCAACCCAGAAAGGAGGAGAAGACAGACCCCAAACTACTAGAAGACAAACACAATGACTTAACCCTCAAACTGCCAAGCAAAACTCTCTTGGCAGCTCCCTTGGGAGGAAAATTAGCACTTTTTCCAGACAACTAGCATATCATCACAAAAGACAAATGGGTCCTGGACATTGTCTCACAAGGATACAGATTCCATTTTCATACCTTGTCAAGGATAAAAGGAATGCCAAACCTGCCACAAAATCAATGGGCAGAGGCACAAAAACAAATTACAGCTCTCATGGACATGAGAGCCATTCAACAGGTACCTATACAGGAGCAAGGACAAGGATTTTACTCAAGGCTCTTTCTAGTCCCCAGAAAGGACAAAACATGGAGACCCATTCTGGACATTTCAATTCTAAACACCTTCTTGCAAGTACCCAAGTCCAAGATCCTAACACTACAGCAGCTTCTTCCCATGTTGGGCAAGAAGGCTTGGCTAGTAACGTTGGACCTCAAGGAGGCATACCTGTATGTCCCTATCACACAAAATTGCAGAAGATACCTCTGTTTTATTGCAGGTTCAACCCATTACCAATTCTCTGCACTGCCCCTTGGCTTGTCTACTGCACCCAGGGTCTTCACAAAATGCCTGGCACCAGTAATTGCATACTGCAGACAGAGGAATTCAAATATACCCATACCTGGGCGACTGTCTTATTCAAGGAGAAAGCAAGGACATTCTTTTACAACATCTGGCATTTGTCAATCACCTCTTAAGTTGCCTAGTGTACACAGTAAATGAAAAGAAATCAAAACTAGTGCCCTCACAAAACATAATATTCCTGGGTGCCAGCTTGAATACAACGGCCCAGATGGCTTACCTCACGTCAGACAAGCAACAACAACTGACTCAATACTTCAAAATAATGGGAACAAAGACCCAGCTCCCTGCAAGAAAAATTCTGCAGGCCTTGGGATTCATGGCATCTTGCATTCTAGTAATACCATTTGCAAAACTGCATATGAGGAAATTACATTGGTACCTGAAAAGCGTATGGACTCGACACAGCCACAGCTTGGAAACAATGATACCACTCATTCCCTGCCTTCAACAGGAGTTTCTGTGGTGGGCACAGGCATGTCACCTCAACAAGGGTCAGCCTTTACCTTACCCACAGCCAGGCAAACTATAACAACAGATGCATCGGACTATGCCTGGGGAGCGCACATGGCAGGACAGTGCATTCAAGGCAAATGGACTGCAGATCAAAGGCACCTGCACATCAATCAAAAAGAAATGCTAGCTGTACAGAATGCCCTAACCGCTTTCAAGGACCTCTTACACCCAGGACAACTAATAATAAAGACAGACAATACCACAGTAATGTGGTACATAAACAAGCAAGGGGGTACACACTCCTACCCTCTATGCAGACTAGCAATGACCTTGTGGAACACAGCACTGACTTACCAAGTTCAATTACAAGCACAATTCCTGCCAGGAAAGAAAAACATATTGGCAGATGACCTAAGCAGAAACATCATGGATCCCCACGAGTGGAAACTGGATCCACAAGTATTTGCAATGATAACTCAGAAATGGGGACACCCAGACCTAAATCTGTTTGCCAACCCCCACAACTACCAACTTCAAAAATTTTGCACAATGACATTCCCACCCGCAAGCTTGGAAAGTGGACGCCCTCTCATTCAATTGGAAAACATTGACAGTGTATGCCTTCCCTCCACTGCCTCTAATAGCAAAGGTGCTGCTGAAAGTCATACTAGAGAGGCCACAAATGATACTCATTTCTCCAGACTGGCCACGCCAGCACTGGTATCCAATACTAAGGAACATGGCCCACCATGGATTTTACCTCAAATTCCTCACCTGCTCACTCAGCAAAACAATCAGATTCTACACAGCCAGCTCAAGACTTTAAATCTGCCTGCATGGCAAATTACCTAAACAACCAGCCGACACTTCTCTCTAAAGCTGTTATGGATGTTATTCTGGAGGCCAGGAGGCCCAGCACCAGGAAAGCCTATTCAGACAAATGGAAAAGATTTTGCGCCTGGAACCAGGCTTAAGGCCAAAATCCCTTTGTTCCAAACATTCCTCAGATTCTGCAATATTTAACTGAAATGTTGCACAAAGGACTTTCTTTTTCATTTATTAAGATCCACTCCTCAGCTATTTCAGCTCACTACAACACGGATCCTCCTTTATTTTCACATCCACTGCTAAGACAGTACCTCAGAGGGGCTAAGAACATAGGACCACCCAGGAGAGCACCAACACTAACTTGGGATCTCAACTTTGTTCTGGAAAAGCTTACACTGCTGCCCTTTGAACCAGCTTTTACAGCTGATTTACAGTTTCTATCATGGAAAACTGCCCTGCTGCTAGCAGTAACTTCAGCCCGAAGAGTCTCAGAGCTACAGGCCCTAATGGCAGTGGAGCCTTTCCTCATTTTTCATCAAGACAGAGTCGCTCTATGAACTAACCCTTCCTTTATGCCAAAGGTGGTATCCAGTGTGGCCCTAAACCAAACCATTCATTTGCCCACCTTATTCCCAAACCCCCAGAACAAAGGAGAAGGGCTCCTGCACTCTTTGGACATTCTCAGGCAATTACGTTACTACTTGGATAAAACTAAGGCTTTCAGAAAATCTGACCAGCTCTTTGTATCCTATGCTTCAGGATCACAAGGAAAAGCCATCTCAAAACAGACCATTTCAAAATGGATAGGACATTGTATACGTTTTTGTTACACACATCATGGAAAACCGGTACCTACTAGCATTAGGTCGACTCCACCAGGGCTACAGCTACATCAACAGCCTTTCTCAGGGGGGTACCAACCAAGGATATTTTGGAAGCTGCAACTTGGAGCTCAGTGCACACCTTCACCAAGCACTATCACTTGCCTCTATATTCTAAGACTAGAACTGGCTTTGCCACTGCAGTTCTGCAGGGCCTACCAGCTTCTCCAAACCCTGTTTAACTCCACCACCCATCCTTAGCTTTGGGATTCAACCCAAGTGTGATGACTGCAGCAGTGTAACACGATGAACATAGTACAGTTTTGTACCTACCATAAATGTAGATGTTAGTGTTTATACTGCTGCAGTCCAGGTTACCCTCCCTCCATCCCCTCTGAACTAGCTGAACCTTTTTATACCTTTCTATCTCATACAACCTTTGTGGTGTATTTGCTTGTAACTGAAGGTATTTGTATTTTTCTGTACATGTTTCATTGGCAATATGTATTGCCCTCCTATTAGGAGGCACCTGACATCTGGGGCAAGAAAAACTTAAGAAAATGGCGTTGGATGCCTCTTATATACCCCTGGCGCACTGACCTCAGGGAAGAAGCGACAGCAACCGACACCAGACCAAGACTTTGGAGCTCTGGCCGACAGCGGGACCACCTAACGGCAGGATAACCCAAGTGTGATGACTGCAGCAGTGTGAACACTCGGGCATCTACATTTATGGTGGTACAAAACTGTACTTTATCTGCAAGACAAATTCTGCAGGCTTTGGGGTTCATGGCATCCTGCATTCTACTAATTCCATATGCAAGACTGCATATGAGGAAACTTCAGTGGTACCTAATAAGTATATGGAGTCAACAATGTCACAGTCTGGAAACAATGATTCCTCTCATTCCCTGCCTACAACAGGAGTTTCTTTGGTGGGCAGAGACATGTCACCAAAACAAGGGACTGTCATTCACTCTACCCCCTGCCACCCAAACCCTAACTACAGATGCATCAGACTATGCTTGGGGGGCCCACCTGGCAGGGAGATGCATTCAGGGCATATGGAGCCCAAAACAAATGCATCTGCATATCAACCAGAAAGAGATGCTAGCGGTTCAGATTGCTCTGACAGCCTTCAAGGACTTACTTCATCCAGGACAACTACTGATAAAAACAGACAACACCACGGTTATGTGGTACATGCAGGGGGGCTACACATTCCTACCGCCTTTGCAGACTAGCCATGGCATTGTGGAACACAGCCTTGACTTACCAAGTACATCTTCAAGCTCAATTCCTGCCAAGAAAACAAAATACTCTGGCAGACTACCTAAGCAGATATCTTATGGACCCGCACGAGTGGAAACTGGATCCACAAATCTTCAGCATGGTAACATAGAAATGGGGGAGCTTAGACATAGATCTATTTGCCTCTCCCCAGAATTATCAACTGGACAAATTCTGCATAAGGACTTATCACAGACAAGCATGGAAAGTGGATGCCCTATTCTTCAGTTGGAAAAATCGATTAGTCTATGCCTTTCCCCCCTGACTCTTCTCTCCAAGGTCTTAGGTCAGACAGGAAAAAACAAAAATGATCCTAATTGCTCCAGACTGGCCTCGCCAGCACTGGTACCCAATTCTAAGGAATATGTTTCAACTCCCTACTTGGTTGTTGTTGTTTGTCTTTCGGCTTTTCCCGGTTAGGGTTCGCCACAGCAGAACTCCGGTCTGCTAATGATTGGCAGTAGTTTTTTTTTTTTTTTTTACGGTGCCGAGTTGCCAGATCGACGCCCAACCTTCAATGAAGGCATGCCCATTTATGCATGTGTTTCGGAAGGACATGCAGACTCCACACAGAAGGCACTCCCCACACACCAGCCGAGAATCGAACGGGAGAACCTCCTGCTGTGATGCAACAATGCTACCGCTGCACCACTGTGGCTTCAACTCCCTCCTTGAGGCAAGTATCAACTCCCTCCTTGGTACTTGCCTCAAATACCTCATCTACTGTCTCAGCAGAACAGTCATATTCTGCACACCCAGCTCCAAACTCTGAATCTTGCAGCATGGCTAATCATTTAATTATTCAAACAACACCTCTCAGTAAATCTGTGATGGATGTCATTTTGGAAGCCAGAAGGCCTAGTACTAGAAAATCTTATGCTGATAAATGGAAGGGATTCTTTGCTTGGAACCAAGCACAAGGAACAGACACAGCAAAACTAAATATCCCTCAGATTTTACAATACTTGACTGAGAAGCTTGAGAAGGGCCTATCTTTTTCTTCAATAAAAATCCATGCCTCTGCCATCTCGGCTTATTACAACACGGAGCCTCCCATCTTTTCTCTGCCTCTGCTAAAACAGTATCTTAGAGGGGCCAAAAATTTAAGGCCTCCCAGAAGATCAGCAACTCCTGCATGGGACTTCAATTTTATGCTGGAAAAACTCACCCTGCCTCCTTCTGAACCAGCAGCTACTGCGGATGTAAAATTTTTATCTTGGAAAACCACTTTCTCTTTGGCAATCACTTCAGCAAGAAGGGTTTCAGAACTACAAACTCTCCTGGCTGTGGAGCCTTTTATTACATTTTACCCGGACAGGGTGTCCCTCAGGACCAACCCTTCCTTTATGCCTAAGGTGGTATGTAGTGTGGCTGTTAACCAAACTTTTCACCTGCCAACATTTTACCCAAATCTGCAGAAAGTACAGTTTTGTACCTACCATAAATGTAGATGTCCGAGAGGTATGCATCTGCAGTCCTAACATATGGGTTGTCCTGCCTCAGGCAGCCCTTGATCGGCAGTTCCAAAGTCTGGGTCTGGTCTCTGCTGATGTCTCACTTCACCCGACGTCATAGCTGCTGTGAATTGGGTATAAAGGCATCAGCCGACGCCATTTTCCTCAGTGTTTCTTGCCCCAGATGCCAGGTGCCCTCTAGGAAGGCTAAATTTGGATAAATGCAAATGATTCCAAACAGTAGAGAGCAAACAATATAAACATGTATATACATATATACAAACAAATACACCATAATAGATTCCCCCAGCTAGCTACAAGATGGGCAAATACCTAGGAGTACCACAGAGGGAAGGAGGGTGGGTAATCCTGACTGCAGATGCATACCTCTCGGACATCTACATTTATGGTAGGTACAAAACTGTACTATGTCCTTCAAGGATGCATCTGCAGTCCTAACATATGGGTAGAATACCATAGCCAAACTGGGGAGGAGGCACTAAGATGATTATGGTGTAGCTAAGATCCCTTGCAAAACAGCAGTTGCAAAACCTGCTCGGGATCTGGAGTATAAAGGTAGATTGTAATGCTTGGCAAATGTATGCACGGAGCTCCAAGTAGCAGCTTCTAAAATGTCTTTGGTAGCCACTCCTCGTAGGAAAGCTGTAGTAGTGGCTGTAGCCCTTGTGGAGTGAGGTCTGATGTTTTCTGGAGATGTCTTTCCATGAAAAGAGTAACAAAATCTAATGCAATTTCCTATCCATTTTGAGATTGTCTGTTTTGAAATTGCTCTTCCTTCCATTCCTGTTGCATATGCTACCAGAAGCTGGTCAGTTTTCTGTTGGTCTTGGTTCTGTCCAGATAGTAGCGCAATTGCCTGTGCACATCCAAGGTATGTAGTAGTCTTTCCCCTGTTCTGTGGGTTGGGGAAGAATGTTGGTAGATGGATTGCTTGGTTCAATGATACCCTGGAGACCACTTTTGGCATAAAAGTAGGGTTAGTTCTCAAGGACACTCTATCCTGATGGAAGATAAGGAAGGGCTGTACTGCCATTAATGCCTGTAATTCAGAAACTCTTCTTGCTGAAGTGATTGCAAGCAGGAAAGCAGTTTTCCAAGATAAGAATTGTAATTCTGCTGTTGCTGCTGGTTCGAAAGGGAAGTGTTAACTTTTCCAACACAAAGTTAAGGTCCCATGTAGGCAAAGGTGGCTTCCTTGGAGGCTTTACATTTTTAATTCCTCTCAAACTGCCTGAGTAGAGGATGAGAGAAGACTGGAGGATCCATGTTGTATTCTGCTGAAATTGCTGATGCATGAATCTTAATGGAGGAGTAAGACAGGCCATTGTGGAAAAGTTCTGCTAAGTATTCCAGGATGTTAGCTATGCTTGCTAATGATACATTTTCTCCTTTTGCTGCACTCCAAATGAGGTATCTTTTCCATTTGGCTGAATAAGTCTTCCTTGTGGAGGGTCTGCGAGCCTCCAGGATAATGTCTTTAACCCTCTGAGATAAATCTGGGTTATTTTGCTTTATGTAATATTCCAAGCAGCTAGCTGTAGTGTTTTCAAGTTTGGATGTAGGATCTTGTAGTTCTGTTAGCAGTAAAGGAACTAGAGGTAGAGGCCATGCGTGTGTCCGAGACATGCTCCTCAGTAGCGGGTACCAATGCTGCCTCGGCCAGTCTGGAGCTATCAGGATGATCCTTGGGTGATCTTCTTTGATCTTCAGTAGCACTTTGTGCATCAAAGGAAGAGGTGGGAATGCATATGCTGTCAGGTTTTCCCAACTGAAGGATAGGGAGTCCACCTTCCAAGCAAGTGGGTGGTATGTCCTTGTGCAGAATTTCCTCAATTGGTGGTTGTGTGGGGATGCGAACAGGTCTATTTCTGGTAGTCCCCATTTCTTTGTAATGGTTTTGAAGATGTCCGGATGCAGCATCCATTCGTGGGCATCCGTGGTAGTTCTGCTTAAGGTGTCTGCTAGTATATTTTCTTTTCCTGGTACAAATTTGGCCTGGAGTTGAATGTTGAGGTTCAGGGCCACATTCCACAGGTCCATTGCCATCCGGCATAGAGGGTATGAGTGCGTGCATCCCTGTTTGTTGATATACCACATGACTGTGGTGTTGTCCGTCCGTCATCAGCAAATGACCCTGTTGAAGAAAAGGTCTGAATGTCTGAAGTGCCTGTTTCACTGCCAGCATCTCTTTTTGATTTATGTGTAGGTTCAGCTGGTCTTGTGTCCATAGGCCTTGTATACACTTGCCCACCATGTGTGCCCCCCAGCCTAGGTCTGAGGCGTCCGTGGTGATAGTCTGGCTTGGGTGAGGTTTGTGGAAAGGCAGTCCTCTGTTCAACTGACAGGCCTGAGCCCACCACAGGAATTCTTGTTTCAGGCATGGTATTATTGGAATCTGGGCTTTTAGACTGTGCTTGTGTTGAGACCATACATTCCTTAGGTACCATTGCAACTTTCTCATATGCAGCCTGGCATGTGGAGTCAATATTATGCAGGATGCCATGTAACCCAGGGCTTGCAGGACTTTCCTTGCTGTAAGCTGGTTCTGTGTTGTTAATGCCAAGTGGTAGTTGCTTTTGCTTTTCTGCTGTGAGAAATGCCATCTGATTTGATGTGTCCAGTTCTGCACCCAAGAATGTTATCCTTTGGGATGGTACCAGCCTTGACTTTTTCATGTTGACTGTGTATCCCAGGGCTTGCAGTAGTTGTATAACCTTTTCCAAATCTTTTGTTAATTTGGTCTTGTTGTCCGCTTGTATTAGGCAGTCGTCCAGGTATGGATAAATCTGAATTCCCTGAAGCCTGCAATGAGCAATTACTGATGCCAGGCATTTCGTGAATACTCTGGGCGCAGTAGATAAGCCAAAGGGCAATGCTGAGAATTGATAATGCTCTGATCCTGCAAGAAATCTGAGGTATCTTCTGCAATCTGGTCGTATAGGGACGTGCAGGTATGCCTCCTTGAGATCTAGAGTCACCAGCCAAGACTCCTTGCCCAGCATGGGAAGAAGTTGCTGTAGGGTCAGCATTTTGAATTTTGGAACAATGAGATATGTGTTCAGAGCGGACAGGTCGAGAATAGGCCTCCATTGGTTTTCTTTTCTTGGTACCAGGAAAAGTCTGGAGTAAAATCCTTGCCCTTGTTCCATAGGAGGTACCTTTTCTATAGCTCTCATCCTTAGTAGATGGTTGATTTGTTCTAGAGCGTTTGTTTTTTGGTTTGGTGGTAGGTTTGGCTTTCCTCTCTTTTTGGTAGAGTGTGGAAGTGAAACCTGTAGCCTTTGTCTATTGTCTGTAAAATCCATTTGTCTCCTGTAATGTAATGCCAGTTTACGGAAAATAAGGCTAGCTTTCCGCCTAAGGGTGCTTCCAGTTGTTCCCTGGTAGGCGGTATCAGAGCCAAGTCATTGTGCCTGTCCTGTGGAAGTGGTCGTAGCTGGATCTGTGGCAGTACTTCTCTGGTTGTTAGGCTGCCACTGACGTCCCCTGTAGGCACCTCTGGATTGACCTCTGCCTCTTGGGCGCCTATTTCTGCCTCTCTGTGCTCTGGAGGTGTCTGGAAAGGACCAATTCTTCGAAGGCCAATTTCTACTAAACCTCGGAGGCTGGACCTGTAAGAAATCCTTGACTGTTTGAACTGATTTTGCTTTTTCTTCCACCTTCTTTAGCACTTGTTGTGCAGGGGAGCCAAACAAACTTTGTTTCTCCATGGGAGCATCTAGAAGCTTTGACTTTACATGGTCTGGTAAGGATTGTTCTTTTAACCATGCATGCCATCTAATCACTGTTCCAGTCATAGCTGATGTAAAGGAAGCCTCCAGTGCATCATAGCCGCATTTTAAGGAATGATTACTGACCTGCTGAGTGTTATGTACCAAATCCTGAAGGGACTTATGGTATATAGGTTCAGGAGAGGACAGTTTTTTATTTAGCTGGTCTTAACAAAAATTCCTGATACTGAATCATGTGAAATTGACAGTTTAAGGCCCTAGCCGAAAGAGTAGCAGAAGTATAAACTTTTTTACCCCATCTCTCTAATGCTCTAGATTCTCTTTCAGAGGGGAGGGGGTCTTTGGCAGAGGCAGCTGCTACAGCTTTGGGACCCTGTGAAATGGTTTCAGGATCTGCAATAGGAGCCTTGTACAAGTGAAAGTGTGTGTCCGGGACCCTGTAATATCTGTCGGGCTTGGCAGGGGCCGGGGGAAGAGAGTCAGGGGCAGTACAAGCATCATTATATGCATCATCAACAACTGTAAGCACTGGAGGAATGGCTAAAGGCCTATGCTGTGGTAAATGTAAAAAGGTCCTTAGCCTTTTCCTTGAATCTGAAAAATCCTGGCCCTGCCATTGAAAATGCTCTCTCATAGCATGTAAGGTTTCCCCAAAAGAAAATTCCTCAGGAGGAGAGGCAGAAGGAATGGAGTCTTCTGCATCAGAATCCTCATAAGGAGAATATGGGCCTTCTGGAGGATCTGAGTTTTCTGAATCATCCGAGGAATAGTCTGTAGAAATAGGATCCGGCGGCTCTGCTCTAGGCCTCTTCTCTGGAGAGGGTTGAGAGGCCCTGTCTGGGTGAGGTCTGATCAAAGAAATGAGATCCTCAGCCAGGCTGAGCATTTTGGAACTAGAGGTAGGCCTGTGCGAGGGGGGTTTTGCAGGCAAGGCCTTAGAAGATTTAGCTGCTTTAGCCCTAGAAAAAGCCTTGATAGACATAGATGCAGGGGGCCTAGCAGCTCCACGTGCAGGGGTAGATATGTCTAAAGGAATAGTATCTGATAAATCCTGGGTGGCTGCTACAGCAGGGGTTATTTCAGTAGCAGATTCTGCCATGCTGTGTGAGGCCTCGGCTATCGGAGGCATGCTTTCGGCCGAAGGAAGAACCGAGGACTCTGTTTCAGCCGAAACCGGGACACTCACGGTTGGCTTAACCGTGGTTTCAGCCGAAACCGCGGGCCGCGAGTGTCGGTCCTTTTCCTTACGCTTTTTAGCTAATTGTGAAGTCGGAGTCTCCGGCATTTTGTAAGCAAAAGCGGGACCAAAAAACTCCTCTGCAAACTCCGACCGACGTCTAAGTGTCCGTCAGTTGAAGGAAGCACAGGCTAGACAAGCTGATACGTCGTGGTCTGGGCCTAAGCAAGGAAGGCAGTAAGAGTGGAAATCCTTATGAGGTATTTGTTTCCCACAAGTCAAACAATTATTTACTTTTTCTGACATCGGCTGAGGCAAGAAAGAGTCCCCAACGGGGTACTTAGCTTTTTAGAAGTCTTCGGTAGTAGAAATCTCTGGATCTGACCGACCGGCACTTGCGAACAGCTTCTGCTTCGGGCACCTCGCGGCAAGAAAGACTGGAGAAAATGGCGTCGGCTGATGCCTTTATACCCAATTCACAGCAGCTATGACGTCGGGTGAAGTGCGACATCAGCCGAGGCCAGACCCAGACTTTGGAATCCGGCCGACCGAAGGGCTGCCTGAGGCAGGACAACCCATATGTTAGGACTGCAGATGCATCCTTGAAGGACATCAAGGGGGAGTGGATTCTGCATTCATTGGACGTACACAAACTACTAAGATTTTACTTAAACAGGACCAAATCTCTAAAAGTCTGAGCAACTACTGGTGGCATTTGCTTCAGGATCAGAGAGGAAGGCTATAACAAAGCAGACAATTTCTAAGTGGATAAGCCACTGCATTCATTTCTGCTACTTACACCATAGTAAACATGTGTCCAAGGAAATCCGGTCACATTCCCCCAGGGCTGCCTCTACCTCAGCAGCCTTTCTTAGAGGAGTTCCAACCATAGACATTTTAGAAGCTGCTACTTGGAGCTTCGTGCATACCTTCACAAAGCATTATCATTTGCCTCTCTTCTCCGAATCCAGGGCAGGCTTTGCCACTGCAGTTCTGCAGGGCCTTTATAGCTGCTCCTAATGCTATTTAGTTCCATCCTCCCATCCATAGCTTTGGGATTCTACCCAAATGTAATGACTGCAACAGTGAAACACGAAGAACATAGTACAGTTGTGTACACTTACCATAAAGCTAGATGTTTGAGTGTATTCACTGTTGCAGTCCGGGTTACCCACCCGCCGCCCCCCTTTTCTATAACTTCTTTCCTTCACTATATCCTAAAGCCTTTGTGGTGTATTTGCTTTTAGATGAAGGTAAAGTTTATGTTGCTAAAAGTGCATTTACATATATATTGGTGTGTGTGTGTGTGTGTGTGTGTGTGTGTGTGTGTGTGTGTGTGTGTGTGTGTGTGTGTGTGTGTGTGTGTGTGTGTGTGTGTGTGTGTATATATATATATATATATATATATATATATAATATAATTTTTTTTTTTTTTTTTTTTTGCTCCCCACTTGGAGGGCACCTGACATCTGGGGCAAGAAAAACTGAATACAGTGGCGTCGGCTGCATGTTTTATACCCCTGACAACCTGATGTCATGGAAGAGGAGGCAACAACCTACACAGGACCCAAGACTTTGTTATTCGGGCTGACTGAGGGCAACCTGCCAGTAGATTACCCAAATGTGATGACTGCAACAGTGAATACACTCTAACACCTACATTTATGGTAAGTGTACACAGCTGTAGTTTTCTGTTACTGCACATATATTGATTTTCTCCATACTGAGGAGTGCCTCGAGTGCGTGCATTTTGAGGTTTAGACTTTTGGCATTGAGTAGCATTACCCTCATTTTTTTGTTACTTGTGCTATTTACAGCGGTGGGTTTGTCTTTTGAGCCTTGCCTAACAAAGGCACTATGGGGGTGGCAAGTGCCTTGGCCAGTATTCGAAAGCCTTAGGGTGATAGGTGCAAGCCTTCTGTAGCTAAGCAGCGTGGCTTGTTGAGCATGTCATCCCAGGCAGACAGACACTGGATCCCCTTTGAATGACACCAGAAACTTAGCCAGTTGTTGAAATCGAGAATTTTTTCTTTATACTGTGGTATCATTCTTGGTGAGGGTAGGATGCTACTCATGGTCAGGGTCATACTAGCCTGAGCTACATGATCAGAGAGCTCTTCCATGTCTCTCTTCATGTAGTCCAGGGAGGGTATGGCTCAGGTCATTCACACCAACATGGACAGAGTCATATTTGTACTTGTTCTGGAGTGACCTGAATGCTTGTGTTATGTGGCGAATCCTGGCATCCGACAGGCAGCAAACAGTAACCTTCTCGTTATTCGTCCTAGTGAGTGGGATGTCAGTGTGCCTGACTATAGAGTCTCGTATTACCAGTATGTTGGGTGTGTTTATTTTGCCTTAAAGGCTGTGATTGCATGGCACACTGGTTGGTTTGTGTTGGAGGTGGAGGTTGCTTGGATGTTTGCTTTGGAGGTCTCTGTTGGTATTGTAGATTTTTATTTAGAACCTCCGAGTATGTTTTCATATATTTGTGTGTTTTTTTCCGGAGCTGGTTTAATGGGTCTATGTGAGACTGGTGGTGTGATGCAAGTATTTCCCTTCTCTTGACTGTCTGATCCAGTCTTTGGTTGAGAGAGCTTAGCCTCCAGTTTTGCTGTATAATTGCATCTCACGCATCTATTAGTGTTTGGTGGCAAGAGGAGGGGGTTGTCTGTACATGAGGCAGTTGTAGCATTGCCTCAAAATGCCCAGATTCACCAATTGGACTGGAGAGTACATCTGAAACTGCCATTTGGACATGCCTGGATAGGTACAGTGAACTGTTTTACTGGATGGTTGGTAAGGTCGAATAGACAGCCTTGTCCTTCTGTACAGTACAGGGGGGTCTAGTGCTAGGGTTTATAAGTGCTTGCTATAAGTTTTGAGCAAGTGCCGGGCTGAGAAATGAATGGATTGAGTGCTTAAGTTGAAAGTTTGTCTAGTTCCAAGGGAAAAATTGAAGAGACTGTGGAGCCGGGAATAGTTTTACCCTAGCTGCCCGGCGTGCAAAACCGGACAAATACTGTACTTATAGCAGGGAAATGGAAGAGGTACAAATTGGCCCAAAATGGACAATAAACTACTAATTCCCGGGCTGAAACCACTCTTCCAGGGACAAATCAGCTGCTCAAAGCTCCCTTCTCTCACAGGTGAACAAAGAAACTTCCTTCTATCCAAGTAAGGTATGGGCAAACACAAAGATTTGTAACACAGCCCTGAATTCAGCACTAACCTGAAAACTGGGCTATTCTAGCTTAGAAAGGGGGGAAACCAGTATATATCATCCCCCCCCCAGAAAATAAAGCAGATACACTCCAAAAAAAAAAACACTTTAAATACACAGAAAAGGATACTTCATTGTTTTATATCGCAGATCAGAGTTATAGTCAATGCCCCTAGTAATAAAGTAGGAAGAAACACAAGAACAGTAAAAGCAGCTGAATAAAGTGCAATGTATATATATATATATATATATATATATATATATATATATATATATAAATAAAATAAAACAATTGAAAACGAACAAACTGATTTAAACAAGTTACCCAATTAACCAGAAAAAAAGCTCAAAATTGAGTCCTGTTCCAGCAGTCTTTAATCAGACAAGTTCTAACTGCACACTCCTGCTTACTAGGGTGCAGGGCAACCTTCTCCAAAAAAAGATGGCCTGGATCAGTGCTCAAGTTTATAAAGCTAGATTCAGCAGGCCTGAATCTGGTCTATGCTACAGCAACAAGGTACACCAATTTCAGAAAGAAGCAGTTCAAATAAGCAGGCACAATAAGCCTGTGACCAGAAATTCCCAGCTCAGAAGGGCAGAATCCAGCCTCTCCTCCAACAAGAGTGCAGACCACAAATATTCTTAATGTAGAATAACAGGCCTGAAGCCCAAGTGCTTAAGCCAGAACTAATACACTTTTAGAATAGCAGACACTGAGTCTTCAATCATTTCCCAGCTTAGAAGGATGTAAGCTACCTGTCCTGCCACAACAGTGCAGACCACAAACCTTCTTAATTTAAAACAGCCTGTATGAAGCCCAAGTGTTTAAACCAAAAGACTTAGAATAATAGTTACAATTTAATCCGGCTATAACCAAGCAATAATAAATGCAGCAAAATAAGTAAAATTGAGTACTTTTAAGAAAAAGCAAAATAACGTAGGAGGAAACACAAGTACAGTAAAAGCAGATGAAAAAAGTGGACATTTTTATTTTTTAGTGCAAGGAGAGAGGAAGGAAAACCCTAAGTGGGCTGGCAAATCTTCTCTCTGTATTAAGTAGAGTGAACACTAGACTCAGAATATGATCTCACTGTACTCGGTTAAGTGAGCAAATGAGATGGATCCAGGAGGAGTGTTCTAATACAGACTTACAGGAGGGGCGGGCAATTCCAGAGCCACCAACACAGGAACAGGGAGGGTGGGAACTAACTGCAGAGAAACGCACAGCACACTGTTCAGAAACATGCAGTTAGGAAATAGAAAAAAAATTAAAATACAGTACTTTTAAAACTGCAAGTTTGTACTTAACAGAAGACTAAAATAGACTACTGCAAGTTTCAGTTAGCTTCACCTTCCTGTTTTCTTGATACACTGGAAAATATCAGGGTACAACCCAACACCCTAATAATGGGTGATTTCAACTACCCCACCATTAACTGGGAAAACTACTCATGTACCAACTCTTTTGTTCAACGTTTTCTGGAATTCATAAATTCCAATGGCTTGGATCAACTTATCCACACCCCCACCAGGGGCAGCACTATTCTAGACCTGGTTCTTACCAACATGGGCTACCGGTGTTCCACACCAGAGGTCAGTTCTTCATTGGTCAGATCCGACCACAAGCTAATCACCCTAGACATCCACATCCCACCCCCCATTAGGGAAACAACCATAAAAAATTTCTCCAATTCACGTTTCAGATGTGGCAAACTTCACAACACCCATGCCTATGGACAATAGAGGTACGACTGCTGAATCCTACACAAATGCACTTTATAAGCACTTACACGAGTGCATAGATTGTGCTATCCCTAACAGAACCAAGTTGCTATCCTCCAAAAAAAGGAAGCCAATCTGGTGGTCTTCTGCCATAAACAAACTCTACAACAGAAGAAAGAAACTGTTGCAAAAAAGAGTAAAATCCCATGATTGGAGGAACTCCCTGGTCAGCCTCCGTAAGAAGCTGAGATCCCTCATAAAATCCTCCAAAGCTAGTTATGAAAACAAAATCGCCACTGATTCTAAAGACAACCACAAAGCATTCTATAGCTATGTCAAGAATCTCAATGGCAACACTCGGATCTGCTCTGAGTTACAGCACAATGGCACTAAATATACAGAACCAACTGATATTGCCAACATCCTGGCAGATAGGTTCAGTGCTAACTTTACCACCCTCTCACCTCCTAAAGAGCCCAATTCTATACCGGAAGAATGCAAAGTTCCTGTAATCACGGCTGCACAGGTAAAAACCTCACTCTCCAAAGCCAAGAACATAGCATCCATGGGACCTGACAACATCCCAGACTGCATTCTACATGTACTACAGAATGAACTGGCACCCCACATAAGTACCATGTTCAGTCAAAGCCTCACCTCAGGCTTTGTGCCCATTGAATGGCGGAGCCATGACAGACCCCCGGGAACTACCGCCCCATTAGCCTGGTCTGTAAGGCCATGGAACGTATCATCCTGGAACTCAAACAACGACATTGGTAATCTCCAAAGTCTGGACCCCACACAGTTCAGATTTGTAAAAGGCAGATCATGTCTCCTAAACCTGATAGACTTCTTTGAAGCGGTCACCAAAGCCATAGATGAGGGTAAGGTGGTTCACACAGCCTATCTAGATCTCACTAAGGCTTTCAACACCATCCCCCACGCTAGAATTATAGATAAACTCACTAAACTAGGTATAAATCCCTATGTCACAAGATGGGTTGCCATCTGGCTTACTGACAGAACCCACACTGTGAAAGTAGCATACTCCAAATCCGACTTCAGACCAGTGACAAGTGGAGTACCACAGGATTTAGTCCTTGGTCCTCTCCTGTTAGCCTATACTTCAGAGAAGTAGATACCAAACACAGAAGGTCTTTGGCTAACTAAGTTCGCAAATGACTGCAAACTAGGAGCCATAATCGAAACTCCTAACAATGTGGACATCCTACAAAAAGGCCTCACTGAGACAGATGCCTGGTGTCAAAGCCATGGCCTCAAGCTCAGTGCAAAAAAGTGCATTGTCATCCCCTTTGGTAAAAACCCTGTACCCATGAACTACCACATAAGCGGTAGTCTACTTAACACTGAAAGTGTGATAAGAGACCTTGGGACACAGGTGGACAGTAGTCTCTCCATTGATAATCACATCGCCACAGTGGTCAGGAAATCCTTCTGTGTGGCACACCTCATCACAAAAGGTTTCTCATCCAGAAAAAAAGAGGTCATTGTTCCCCTCTACTCATCACTCATTAGACCCATTATAGAGTACAACACCTCTTTTGGTATGTACCTCACAAGATATCTACAACAACTGGAAAGGCCGCAGAAATACCTCACAAAGAGGATTACTGGCCTCAATACAGATGCCCTACGCAGACGGTCTCAAAAAACTCCAGCTTTACTCCATCGCACATCGCCTACCCAGAGGCGATCTCTGCCTAACATAGAAAGCTATGTCAAACCCAGAGCTTTTGGACATGCTCCACTTAAATGAAATCCTAATCCCTCCGAGCTACACGCTCTAGAGACCTAAACCTTGTCACCATAATAAACAGAACATGTTGGAGGGATAGATTCCTGTCCCAGAGACTTTCCATACTCTGGAACAGACTACCTATATATGTGAAACAGAGGTCCTCAGTAACACTCTACAAGAAAAATCTTGATGATTGGATGGGAAATGGGAAATTCACCCCGGGGATCACTTCTGTGGCTCTGCTTGACAGGAGCACAGGAAAATAATTTTCTTGGGTGCGAAAGCCAGGGTACCTTTTTGGCTAGGCTTATATAGGCCCCAGGGCCGATAGCCTAGTACCTACCTAGAAACACTGATTTAGCAAGATGAGTGATGACAGAATATGTAAAAAGTTAATCAAATGGATGAATTTTACTGGAAGTAGTTGGTTAATCATATACTTTATGCAGTGTGGTATTAAGAAAAAAGAGTAGATTACAATCTTCATTTCTATGAAGTCCATTAGCTGAGAAATTATGAAATGGAACTTGAATGGAGGTTCTACTGCACACTGCTTCATTGAACTAGAAATTGTTTGCATACACCAGTATTTAAAACTTTGGAAGACTTGATTTATTTTATTTAGCTAGTGCAGCTGCAACGAAGTACAATTTTAGAAAGGAACTTGCTGTGTGATCTGCATGTGCACTTAGCCTAACTTATTAAGAGAGAGTAAATATTCTTTCACATTTGTCAGGTGCATTAAGGTAACTTTACTAGATCCTAACATTGGTAAATACTTTGCATTTCTGTACTGCATTTCAGTAAAGCTGTCAGATACTTGGCAACCTTACTTTAACCTTGTTTCTTTGAAACTGAAACACGCCAGTGTATGTTAATCATGACCAGAGTGGCTTTGTGATGTCCTTCAAGGATGCAACTGCAGTCCTGACATATGGGTTGTCCTGCCTCAGGCAGCCCTTCGGTCGGCCGGATTCCAAAGACCTGGTCCGGCGTCGGCTGATGTCGCCCTTTCCCCGACGTCAGAGCGCCTGGGGTATAAAAGCGTCAGCCGACGCCATCTTCTTCAGTCTTTCTTGTCGCGCGGCGCCCGAAGCAGAAGCAGTTCGCAAGTGCCGGTCGACCAGCTCCTGTGTTTTCAGCTACTGAAGTCTTCAAAAAAGCTAAGTACCCCGTTGGGGACCTTTTCTTGCCTCAGCCGATGTCAGATAAAACTGTAAAAGTTAATAATTGTTTAACTTGTACCTCATAAGGATTTCCACTCTTACTGCTTACCTTGCCTAGGCCCAGAACACAACGTCTCGGCCTGCACAGCTTGTGCTTCTTTCAATAAACGCACGCTTAGGTGTTGGACAGAGTTTGCACAGGATTATTTTGGGGAAGATTTTTGTTATATCATGCCGTCGGAGCTTCCGAAAACACATTTACCTAAAAAAACAGAAGGATAAGGACCGACACCCGCGGTCCTGACCAACACCACGCTTAGGCCTACCGCGAGTGTCTCGGTCTCTTCTGAACCGGTTTCACAACCGCTACAGACTGACGACACCGCCCCACTGGTTACTTCGGTACCGGAGGCCAGCTCGGTGCCGGTTTCTGTTCTCCCCTCTGAGACCGTAGCCCAGGATATTTCTGACACCATTTCAGTGGATAAGACTACTCCAGCACGTGGGGCTGCCAGGCCTCCAGTGTCTATGTCCATTAAGACCTACACATGTGCTAAGGCTGCCAAACAGGCTAAGTCTCTCCCTCCAAGATCTGTTTCTCTGGGATCCACTTCTGGTTCTCAAATTTTAAGTTTAGCTGAGGACCTTATTTCTTTAATTAGGGGTTCTCAGCCACATCCAGAAAGAGGTTCTCAGCCGCCTTCTGTCAAGAGGCCTAGGGTTGAGCAGGTAGATCCCCAGTCCTCCGATGAGGCCTCAGGTGATTCTGCACATTCAGACTACCAGGAGGAGGCCTTCCCGGCCTACGAGGATTCTGATGCGGAGGAATCCATTCCCTCTGCTTCTCCTCCTGAGGAGTTTTCCTTTGGGGAAACGCTTCATTCCATGAGGGAACACTTCAAATGGCAAGGCCAGGAATACTCAGATTCTAGGAAAAGGTTAAGGGAATTTTTAAAGCTACCTCAGCATAGACCCTTAGCTATTCCTCCAGTTTTAAATGTTTTAGATGATGTGTACTTAGAATCTAGTGTTTCCCCTGACTCCCTCCCCCCTGCTCCTGTCAAGCCAGACAGGTACTACAGGGTCCCAGACACACATCAATTTCTGTACAAGGGCCATACTGCTGACCCTGAAACTATTTCTCAGGGGCCTAAAGGGGTTTCCTCCAATACTGCTAAAAATCCACTTCCTTCAGAAAGAGATTCTAGGGCTTTAGAAAGGTGGGGCAAGAAAGTATATACATCTTCCACCCTTTCTATGTGAGCATTAAATTGTCAATTCCATATGATTCAGTATCAGGAATACATGTTGGATGACTTGCAAAAGAGATTGGCTTCCCCTGAACCATTAGATAGAAAGGGGTTACAGGAATTGGTTCATAATACTCAGCAGGTTAGCAACCATTTCCTTCAGTGTGGATATGATGCATTGGAAGCTTCATGCAGAGCAGCAATGACAGGTGCAGTCATACGCAGACATGCTTGGTTAAAGGAGCAAACATTGCCAGATCATGTGAAAATTAAGCTTTTGGACGCACCACTAGAGAAACATAAGCTATTTGGTCTTACTGCACAAGAGGTTTTAAAGAAAATAGAGGAAAAGGCAAAATCAGTGCAAACAGTCAAAGATTTCTTCCAGGTACAGCCTCCAAGATTCAGCAGGAATTGGCCTTCTGAGCATTGGCCCTTTCCAGACACAGACAAATTTCAGAGAGGCAAAAACAGCCGTGGCGAGGTAGAGGGCAAACTCGAGGCTCCTACAGAGGACGTCAATGGCAGCCTCCGAACCAGAGAGGTGGGGCAGGACCTTCCACTGCTCCGCAAGGACAATCTCAATGACTTGACTTTGACTCCGCCATCCAGGGCTCAATTAGAAGCACCTTTGGGCGGAAAATTATCTTTATTCTCACAAAATTGGCACAATATTACAAAGGACAAATGGATACTGGACATAATAGACAAAGGATACAGATTCCATTTTCATACACTACCAACAAGACATGGCAGGCCAAACCTGCCACCAAATCAAAGGGCAGAGGCACTCAAACAAATAACAAACCTACTTCAAATAAGAGCAATAGAAAAGGTTCCTTCTGCAAAACAAGGCCAAGGATTTTATTCAAGACTGTTCCTTGTTTCAAGAAAAGAAAACCAATGGAGACCCATTCTGGACTTGTCCGCACTGAATACTTACCTTATTGTGCCAAAATTCAAAATGCTGACTTTACAGCAACTCCTTCCCATGCTGGGCAAGGGGTCTTGGCTGGTAACTCTGGACCTCAAGGAGGCATACCTGCATGTCCCAATCAGACAAAGTTGCAGAAGATACCTCAGATTTCTTGCAGGCTCAGAGCATTATCAATTCTCAGCATTGCCCTTTGGCTTATCTACTGTGCCCAGAGTGTTCAAGAAATGCCTGGCAACAGTAATTGCACATTGCAGACTTTAGGGGATACAAATATACCCTTACCTGGATTACTGCCTTATACAAGCGGACAGCCAACAAGCCTTGTTAAAAAACTTGGACTATGTCATCCACCTACTGCAGGTCTTGGGATACACAGTCAATATTCAGAAATCAAGTCTCGTACCATCCCAACAAATACCTTTCCTGGGTGCCACACTGGACACAAACACCCAGATGGCATTTCTGACAGAAAAGAAAAACAAAAACAATTACCAGAATACTTCAGAAAATTGGCAACACACACCCAGATGACTGCAAGGAAAATCCTGCAGGCCCTGGGTTTCATGGCATCTTGCATTCTTCTGATTCCACACGCAAGGCTGCATATGAGGAAACTACAATGGTATCTAAAACGTCTATGGTCTCAACACAGCCACAGCCTGGAAGCATTGATCCTACTCATTCCATGCCTTCAAAAGGAATTTTTGTGGTGGGCTCAAGCAAGCCAGATAAACAAAGGTCTGCCTTTCAGCAAGCCTCATACAAGTCATACCATAACAACAGACGCCTCAGACCATGGATGGGGGGCGCACATGGAGGGCAGATGCATTCAAGGACAATGGACACAAAAAGGAAAGCACCTGCACATCAACCAAAAAGAGATGCTGGCAGTGATACATGCAATCAAGGCCTTCGAAAAGTTCATGCATCAGGGCCATCTACTAATAAAGACAGACAATACCACAGTTATGTGGTACATAAACAAGCAAGGAGGTACCCATACCTACCCTCTTTGCAGACTGGCAATGAATCTCTGGGATATTTCTCTACAATTGAAAATAGAGCTGCAATCCTTTTGTACCAGGGAAGGACAATGTTCTGGTGGACAGCCTAAGCAGAAACATCTTGGATCCACACGAATGGATGTTGCATCCAGACATTTTCTTACAAATAGCTCAAGCATGGGGAAGGCCGGACATAGATCTTTTTGCCTCCCACCTCAATCACCATCTGAAAACGTTTTGCACAAGGACATACCATCCTCAAGCATGGAAGTTGGACGCTCTCTCCTTCAGTTGGAACTCTCTAACACTATATGCCTTCCCACCTCTTCCTTTGATGACCAAGGTGTTACTAAAGATCAAGACAGAGCAACCGAAAGTCATACTGATAGCTCCAGACTGGCCAAGACAACACTGGTACCCACTGCTACGGAGCTTGACACACACCAGTCCGTGGCTCCTTCCTCAATGGCCACTTCTTCTGACACAGCACAATTACAGGACACTACACCCCAGCTTGAAAACATTGAAGCTGACAGCTTGGAAGATTCCATGACTATTCCTCACGATACACTTTCCAAAAGGGTAAAAGATATCATCCTGGAGGCGCGCAGACCTTCCACTAGAAAAACATACTCAGCAAAATGGAAGAGATTTCTTATCTGGAACAGCAAAAGGGTCAAGACCCATCAGTGATGAGCATTCCACAGATCCTAGAATATTTGGCTGAAATGCTCCACAATGGCCTTTCATATTCTTCCATAAAAATACATGCTTCAGCAATATCTGCCAAATATAACACTGATCCGCCTGTATTTTCTCACCCATTGCTAAGACTGTTTCTAAGAGGTATAAAGAACATCAACCCTCCAAGGAAACCACCAGTGCCTGCATGGGACCTCAACTTCATGCTGGAAAAATTAACTCTTCCTCCCTTTGAACCAGCAGCATCTTCAGAGTTGAAATTTCTGTCTTGGAAGACAGCTTTCCTTCTGGCAGTAACCTCAGCAAGAAGAGTCTCTGAGCTACAGGCCCTTATGGCAATACAACCATTTCTCATTTTTCATCAGGACAGAGTTTCTTTGAGAACCAATCAGTCATTCATGCCAAAGGTGGTATCCAGGGGGTCCCTGAATCAAGCTATTCACCTGCCTACATTCTTTCCCAATCCTCAAAATAAAGGAGAGAGACTTCTGCACACCTTGGACATACACAGGCAGTTGCGCTACTACTTGGACAGAACAAAGTCTTTCAGAAAATCTGACCAGCTTTTTGTAGCTTGCGCTGCTGGATTGCAGGGAAAAGCAATTTCCAAACAGACAATTTCTAAATGGATTGGAAATTGCATTCGGTTCTGCTACTCTTTTCATGGAAAAACTGTGCCAGCTGACATCAGGCCACATTCCACCAGAGCTACAGCCACCTCCACAGCCTTTTTAAGAGGAGTGGCAACAAAGGACATTTTAGAAGCTGCTACATGGAGCTCCGTGCATACATTTTCCAAACATTACAACCTGCCTTTATATTCCAGGTCCAGAGCAGGGTTTGCTTCTGCAGTCCTGCAGGGCATTTTAGCTACACCATCTTTGTCTTAGTGCCTACCACCCCCAGGTTGGCTATGGTATTCAACCCATATGTCAGGACTGCAGTTGCATCCTTGAAGGACATAGTACAGTTTTGTACCTACCATAAATGTAGATGTCCAATAGGTTTGCAGCTGCAGTCAGGTTTTCCCTCCCACCTACCCCTCTGTGGTATTCTTTTGGGTTTCTACCCCTCATTTTAGCTACCTGGGGTAATCTTTTATGGTGTATTTGTTTTTATGTTGTTGTACTTGTCTGGAATTTTTTTCTCTATTTTCAAATTTTAGCCTTCCTTGGGGGGGCACCTGGCATCTGGGGCAAGAAACACTGAAGAAGATTGCGTCGGCTGACGCTTTTATACCCCAGGCGCTCTGACGTCGGGGAAAGGGCGACATCAGCCGACGCCGGACCAGGACTTTGGAATCCGGCCGACCGAAGGGCTGCCTGAGGCAGGACAACCCATATGTCAGGACTGCAGTTGCATACCTATCGGACATCTCCATTTATGGTAGGTACAAAACTGTACTTTACATAGTTGCTGTCTCATTTCAGAGATTTTAATTAGTTTTAAGATTGCAGTTGTTAACAAGCCCATGCAGCAGCTGCGAATGTTTCAGTGCTGTTTGTCTGCTTAGACTGTTATCACATGTAAAAATGTAGTTTTGAAAAAAACGTGTATAATTCAACATGTTTGTATTTCATTCATTTTTCTAGGCAGAGAATCGAAGACAAAAAAGAGAAGTGGTCCTTAAACGTACAAAAAGAAGATGGCGCCCTCTGCCTCATTCAATTATGGAAAACTCATTGGGTCCTTTTCCAGAATTTGTTCAGCAGGTGAGTGTAATACTTTTTTTGTGCATTTTGCTATCTGCTAACTTTGTCACTGGCAATTTTGAATAGAGTTAGAGGATAAGAGTTAAGTACGTGATGTGCAGCCACAAGATCTGCCTTCAGAGATTCTTAAAACCTCCGCATTGTATGCCAAGGGGTGAATCACTTGTAGGCTCACTACGACATGCAAGAACTCTGGTAACAGAATTATTCAGGAAAGGAGGAATAAAGTTTCACTGAAAGGTTCTTTTCTTCCAGATGGTAAGCGGAAGGAAAAACGCAGAACATAATGCTGTAGGTCACAGAATGCATGGAAGGGGCAAGATAGGTGGTCTGCCATCCCCACACCCAGAGTAGTCTGCTTAGCGATAGGGATAGTGAGGACCTGATGTTGTTGTACTGCGCATCTTGAGGAACCCTGATAAAAATCATCCTGCCTCCTAAGGAGAGAGAGAAGCTTTGGAGTAAGGCTTTTGTTGGGGATGCCAAAGTGGTACCTGTAGCCATCAAGAGAAATCTCTCTGAAGAGAGCACTTCAGTCCATTCCCTAGATAGGGATTCATGGATTTTGGATCATTTTGGCAAAAAGTGTGAGCATCACGCACATTCAGTGTCAGACAATTGAAAATCTGATTCACATGCTGCACTTTTTTATATATTTATATTTATAATAGGTTTCACTTGTTTATTTGGGATTGTATCAAGAAGAAGAATGCTTTAACATTACGTGTTTCATGCATACTCTCTCTGCTTTGGGTATATCTTCCCATTATAAAAGCCTTAGTATATACTGCCATCTAACGATGTTTTAATTGAATGCTGTTTTAAAAGTTGCTATTCGTGAATGTGGTTTTAAATGAATGCTTTTATAAATATACATATTTTTATATGTTTATACATTTGAAATGTATATTAGGTTTAAATTAGTATGAGATTTGGGAGATATTTATATCATTTGAATATTAGTTTGATGAAGCGGATTTCTAATGAAGTAGACTGTGAACGCATTTTAATTGATTAATTTATGAACTAAGGTAATTGGTTAGAACGTATTGATTTTGCTGTATTTATATTAAGACGCAGTGCAGCCTTTAATATGTCTGATGAAGCATTCAAGGAAAACGTGAAAGCGCTTACATGCTTGGTATACCGTTTCTTCTTTTTGTCTTTGTTTTGTGGAATTAAAGCCCTTTTAACTGTGGTGCTGCCTCAAAAGTTTTGATCTGAAGTAGTTTACTTCGTTTGCTCTTCAACCTGTGGGTCCTAGGATCCATATCGGATCTGACACGGCCACATTTTCCAGCTACGGCTACGAGCTCAATGCTCCTCCCCTTACCCGTAATGCCCTGTCTCCCTTCTCCCATCAGATCTCGTTTGCTGCCTGAGGGGAAGCAGCATGGTCCAAGCTACCACAATGGAGTGTTGCAGTTAAAGTGTAAAATTTTACTTTTGTTGTCTTTATAACTATCCTTTTCACTCCTAATCTTTTCTATACCTTCACTGGGTTCTTCGTAGTTTGTTTCTTGTAGGTTTTTCTATCCTCCTCCCCTCTTTTCTTTCTTCATTTTGTGTGTGTGTGTGTGTGTGTGTGTGTGTGTGTGTGTGTGTGTGTGTGTGTGTGTGTGTGTGTGTGTGTGTGTGTGCTTTGAACTGGCTAAGGCATGGCGGACGCCCCAAAGCCTGTTTTCAAAAGATGCACAGAGTGTGGCCATTTCCCCGGTGGATGGCCACACTCTGTGTATGGTTTGTTTGGTGGTGGCTTACCTCCAGTTCCCCTGTCATATTTGCGCTGGGTTTAACCCCAGAGCTCTTAAGGACAGGTGGAGCAAACTGATTGTCAAGGGCCTGTTGCCCTCCACTGCTGGGACGGACGTCCCACCTTCCCCACTAAGAAAGCAGTGGCTGCTGCTTTGTCTTCCCCTTCCTCGGCTTCTGTGACTCACCCTCCCACCAAGAGGCCCGAGGAAGGAGATAAGGTCAAGAAGGACCAGTCTTGCAAGCGCTCCCCTGACTGCCCGTCGGAGGCCGGCCCCCTGCCAAAGACTAAGCCTGTTTCCAAGCCTTTTCACCTCTGCTCAGGTCCCCAGGGTTCTCCCCTGAGCCTGAAATTATAGTTAGCCAGTCGCCCCCTAGGCCCTCGGACGGTTGGAGTCGAGGGGTCAGCGCCGATAGTACAGTGTACCTCAGTGCCAGCTAGTGCCCTGAGTGTGTCGGATCCAAGCTCTCGGAGCCGTAGCCTCTGGGTCAGATCCGAGGGGGTGCTCTCTGTTCCGAGCTTGTAGAAGAGAAGCATCCCCCTTGGCATCTCGGTTCCTAGAGGCTCTCTACTCAGACTCCATGGTTGGATCAGCGGGAGCGGCTTCCGCCAGTTTAGCCCAGGAGGTTCGTTCCCCCTCTTCATTCGATGTGGTGGAGAGGGTTCTTGCATGGTCGAGGCCTCTGACTATATTTCATCTTTGGGTCCGTCCAGACCACCCTAGTCTTGAGTGCAGGTCCAACCATCTTGCCCTCTCAGGGACAGCCCGTAGCTGTAATGCCCCAGGATGTTCCGGCCTTGGAACAACCCGCTTGAGAGACCGCCCCAGAGAAGCTCCCCATAAGCATAAGTGGAAAAGGAGACACTTGAACTCTCCTCCAGAGTCCCTCACAGAAGACACGGACCTGGATGAAGGTGAAGGTTCTCCAAGGTCATCTTCCAGGGGGTGACCTTGGGGAAGGTTCCCCAAGGTCATCCCCTGAGGATGTTTCCTTTGGAGACATCATGGAGATCCTTTGCCAAAGAGGGGGATGGTCCGGCCCAAAACCAAGTCTGTGTCTGGAGGAATTCGGCTTGGACCCGTCTATCTCTTGGGTGATGTTCTTCGTTCCCCATTGCTGCAGTCCTTACTATTGGGTAGTCCGCTGTCCAGTCGGCCCGAATACCAGAGTATATGGCTGACGTCGGTCAGGGCGCATTAGACTGACGTCAGTACGTCAGGGTACTAATGCGCATGACCGACGTCATATCCTCAGTCTTTTTTGCCGCATGGTCCGATGCAGAAGCAGTTTTGCGAGTGCAGGTTGGCGTTCTGAAATATTTCCGAAGCCGGAGTTTCAGACCGAATCAGAGTTGGCTAAGTACCCCGTTGGGGAACATTCTGGTTTTTTCTTGCCTCAGTATTTAACCGGATGTCAGAAAAAGTGAATAACTGTATTTCTTGTGGGAAACAGATACCTCATAGGGATTACCATACCTTGTGTATACCTTGTTTAGGGCCTGAGCACGACGTTGTTGGATGCCGCTCTTGTGCTAGGTTTAACAAACGCACTATTAAGAGACGGTTAGACTGTGCCAGGTTAGTGTTTGGGAAGCGTTGCAATTATAAAATGCCGCCGGATGCTCCGACGCCCGCTTCGTCCAAGAAGCGCAAGGACAAAACAGCGAAGCCTAGGGTTGATGAACCGGCAGTCCCGGACGTCGGTTCTTTAGAAGGCTCTGTGGAGCCAGAGGTTTTGCCAGGAGTTTCTTTGGAGTCTCAGGCAGAGACTTTACTGTTACAGGATTTGCCTTCTCAGGAGGTAGGCCAGGCTGAGGGGGCTTCTCAGGTAACTGTTCTTCCCTCTCTTCCCAAGGTAGTTAGAGCCTCTCCTTCTGTTGCCAAAACTTCTTTGAGAGGTAGGCCAAGTTTAGCTTCAGTGGGGGCTTCTCCTAGCACTTCAGGTTCTGTGCCTAAGAAACATATGCTTAAAATGGCAGAAGATTTGATTACTATGATTAGAGGTTCTATGCCCCCGCCTGATAAGAGGCCTAGGGTGGAAGCCGAGTTTGAGTGTTTGGAACAGTATTCAGAGGCTTCAGAGTCTTCTGGAAGATTTGCAGGAGTTTCCTCCTTATTCTGATTCTGATGTGGATGATTCCACTCCTACAGCTTCTCCTCCTGAGGATTTCTCATTTTCAGAGACTCTGCATTCTATGAGGGAGCACTTTAAATGGGAAGGCCAGGATTACTCTGATTCCAGGAAAAGGCTTAGGGAATTCTTGTTTTTACCCCAGCATAGGCCCTTAGCTATACCTCCTGTGTTGAATGTGGTGGAAGATGTTTTGCAGAGGCTTCCCTGAACCCTGACTCTTTGCCTCCTGCTCCTGTTAAACCCGATAGGTACTATAGGGTGCCTGAAGCTCATAAGTATTTGTTTAAGGGTCCTAGGGCGGACCCAGAAACTGTTTCTCAGGGGCCTAAAGGTGTTAAGGCCTCTGTGGTTAAAAATCCTGTTCCCACTGATAAAGAGGCTAGGGCTTTGGATAGGTGGGGAAAGAAAGTGTATACTTCTTCCACTCTAGCCATGAGAGCGTTGAATTGTCAGTTTCACATGCTAAAATATCAAAATTATCTCCTTTCACAATTGAAATCTAAGGTGGATGCTTTGGCGGAAGGTATTGAGTGTAAAGAGTTGCTGGATTTGGTTCATGTGTCTGAACAAGTGGGTAAGCATTCTTTGCAATGTGGTTTTGATGCTGTACAGGCCTCCTCGAGGGTGGCTGCCACTAGTTCTGTTCTTCGCAGGCATGCCTGGTTGAGGGATCAGAATTTAGCTGAGCATGTTAAGACAAGGATTTTGGATGCTCCTTTACAGTCTGATGTGTTGTTTGGTTCGCCTGTGGAAGCAGTTTTAAAGAAAATGGAGGACAAAGCTAAGTCTATGCAAACTGTTAAAGATTTTTGCAGGTGCAGCCACCAAGTTTAGTAGAAATTGGCCTGCTAAGGGGTGGACATATCCTGCTTATGATTCCCAGTCTAGGGGTAGGTCTAGACGTGGTAGGGGCAGAGCTCAAGGTTCTTTTAGGCCTAGAACAGGGAGTTCACCTGCTCAGACTTCTGGTGAGGGCAGGGGTCAGTCCTTTCGTAAACAGACCCAATGACCTGCCTTTTCAGCTGCCAGTAGATTCTCGTCTGGTAGCTCCTTTGGGAGGAAGACTGTCTCTTTTCAAAGAAAATTGGGATTTAATTACTCAAGACAGATGGGTGTTGGATATCATTCACCACGGTTACAGGTTTTATTTCCATACAATGCCTCCTTTCAAAGGCATGCCAGACGTTCCTCCTCCACAAAGAATAGAGGCTCACAAGCAAATTTCTCAGTTACTCCAGATGGGGGCCATTCAGCCAGTTCCTGTATCAGAAAGGGGCCTAGGATTTTATTCTCACCTGTTCCTAGTACCAAAGAAGGGGAACACGTGGAGACCAATTTTGGATTTATCTCTCCTCAACACTTATCTGGACATTCCCAAGTTCAAGATGTTGACGTTACAACAGCTTTTACCTCTGCTGGGCAAAGATCACTGGATGGTAACTTTAGATCTCAAGGAAGCTTACCTTCATGTGCCTATAAGGCTAAGTTGCAGGAAGTATCTGCGGTTTCGAGCTGGAAATTCTCATTATCAGTTCTCTGCATTGCCCTTTGGCTTATCTACTGCCCAGAGTATTCACAAAGGTTCTGGCTCCAGTGATAGCTTACTTCAGGCTACAAGGAATTCAAATCTATCCTTACTTGGACGACTGCCTGATTCTGGCTCAAGAAAAGGAAGACCTTCTACAGCATCTGGAATATGTTATAGCAGTGCTAAGATGCCTAGGGTATTCTGTGAACGAAATAAAGTCCAGTCTAGTACCCTCTCAAGACATGTGCTTTCTGGGTGTGAGACTGAATACAGCAGCCCAGATGGCCTTTTAACCCCGGACAAACAAAAGAGTCTATCACTTTACTTCCATCAACTATCTCATCAGTCCGTGCTGACTGCAAGGACAGTCCTTCAAGCATTAGGGTTCATGGCATCTTGTATTCTGGTGCTTCCCAATGCCAAACTGCATATGAGGAAGCTACAATGGTATCTCAAAATGTATGGACACAGCACTGCCAGGATTTGGACACTGTCATTCAAATAATACCTTGCCTTCAAAAAGAATTTTTGTGGTGGGCTCAGGAATGTCACCTAAACAAGGGACTCTCTGTGACCCGGCCAGAGGCGAGTCAGATTTTAACGACAGATGCCTCGGACATTGCTTGGGAGCTCATCTAAATGGAAAGTGGATACAAGACAAGTGGCCTGCCAGACTACAGCATCTACATATCAACATGAAGGAGATGTTAGCAGTCCAGTTTGCATTAATGGCTTTCAAGGAGTTACTTCTTCCAGGGCAGGTGTTGATTCTAACAGACAACACAACTGTCATGTGGTACATCAACAAGCAAGGGGAACACATTCTTATCCTCTATGCAGGCAAGCAATGATTTTATGGGAGACTGCGCTAAGCTTGCAACTAACTCTTCAGGCAAGGTTTCTGCCGAGCACAGAACTCCTTAGCAGATGTGTTAAGCAGACAAATCATGGATCCCCACGAGTGGAAACTGGATCTTCATGTATTTCAGAAATTGACAGTGTCATGGGGAACTCCAGACATAGATCTGTTCGCTTCTCCACTAAACCACCAGCTGCCAAAGTATTGCACAAAGGGGTTTCATCACACAGCTTGGAAAGTGGATGCTCTGTCTTTCAATTGGAAAAACCTTCATGTGTATGCCTTTCCACCTCTGCCTCTTCTTCCAAAGGTACTATTAAAGGTCAGACAAGACAGGCCAAGGATGATTTTGATAGCTCCAGATTGGCCTCGGCAACACTGGTACCCACTACTACGGAGTCTGGTAAAGAAGCCTCCATGGCCTTTACCTCTGATTCCTCATCTGTTATCTCAGAAGGACGGTCATCTGCTCAATGTCAAGCTTCACTCTCTTCATCTAACAGCCTGGCATATTCTGTGTTGAAACACAGCAGGTCTCAACTTCCTCAACAAGTTTTAAATGTGATTATGGAAGCTAGAAGACCTAGTACAAGGAAAGTGTACGCAGAAAAATGGAAGAGATTTTTATTTTGGAGTACAGCAAAGAATTTGGAGATTTCTGAGCCTAATTTGAGTGTGGCTCTTCAATATCTTACTGAGTTATTGGACAAAGGTTTGTCCTTCTCTTCCATTAAGATTCATGCTGCAGCAATTTCAGCTCACTATGATTGTGACCCACCATTGTTTTCGCATCCTTTGTTCAAGCAGTTTCTTAGAGGGGCAAAGAATATAAGACCCCCGTAGAGCTCCTACTCCTGCTTGGGATCTCAATTTTGTGTTGGAAAAACTTACTCTACAACCTTTTGAGCCTGCGGCTACTGCTGAATTGAAATACTTGTCATGGAAGACTGCTTTTCTGTTGGCTATTACTTCTGCAAGAAGGGTGTCTGAGTTGCAGGCCCTTATGGCAGTAGAGCCCTTTTGATTTTCCATAAGGATAGGGTATCATTACGCACTAATCCTTCCTTTATGCCTAAGGTGGTTTCTAGTGTGGCTTTAAACCAAACTATTCATTTGCCTACTTTTTATGCAGACCCCCAAAATAAAGGGGAAAAGATTTTGCACACTTTAGATGTACACAGGCAATTGCTATTATTTAAGCAGGACTAAGGATTTTAGGCAGTCTCAGCAGTTGTTTGTTTCTTTTGCTTTGAGTTCAGAGGGCAAGCCTGTGTCAAAACAAACTATTTCTAGGTGGATTGGCTTTGCATTGCATTTTGTTATTCCCATCATGGCAAGGAGATTCCAGCTGGGATTAGGCCTCATTCCACTAGGGCTACTGCCACTTCAACAGCATTTCTAAGGGGTGGCAACTAAGGATATTTTGGAAGCAGCTACTTGGAGTTCAGTGCATACTTTCTCTAAGCATTATCACCTTCCTATCTACTCTAAGTCTAGGGCTGGTTTTGCCACAGCTGTTTTGCAAGGCATGTTGTCAGCTCCTGCTTCTTTATGATTTGCCAGCCTCCCTTACCTCTGCTTTGGGATTCTACCCAATAGTAAGGACTGCAGCAATGGGGAACGAAGAACATAGTACAGTTTTGTACCTACCATAAATGTAGATGTTCGAGGATCCCCATTGCTGCAGTCCAATTTACCCTCCTCCTTCCCTCTGTGTTTAGGGGTGGTTGTGTAGGTGAGGTTACATGCTGATATTTTTGTATATATTCTTGTATATATTGTACATATTTTTGGTGCAGGTATTTTGGGCCTTGTCTTTTTAGGGTCTTCTGACATCTGGGGCAAGAAAAGACTGAGGATATGACGTCGGTCATGCGCATTAGTACCCTGACGTACTGACGTCAGTCTAATGCGCCCTGACCGACGTCAGCCATATACTCTGGTATTCGGGCCGACTGGACAGCGGACTACCCAATAGTAAGGACTGCAGCAATGTGGATCCTCGAACATCTACATTTATGGTAGGTACAAAACTGTACTTTCCCTTCTGCCAATCCACTCATGGATTTTGATGATGCATAGGGCATGGAAGGAGCTGGGACACAATAGAGCCAATACCCAAGCGCCCGGACAAGGTCTTACGCCCTCCCGCAGACAAATTACAAGGGGTCCCCTGTAGATGCTGTGATGGTGGTGGTGGCCAGCAAGAAGGAACTCTCCAGGAGAGTTCCACGGTCCATCCGCCTGACAGAGTCTAGGATGTTGGATCATTTCCGAAGAGAGTCTATGCTTCAGCGACCTTTTGCGTGAGGGCACTGAACTACATGTCGCACATTATTCTATTCCAGAGAGATCTGGTCAAGGAAGTCACGGAGTCGACCCCAGCACCATGTCGGCAGAGGACAGGAAGACGTTTGCACGAATGGCCACCCTAAAATCCGTAGCCAACACGTCCATGTGTTTGCTCTCCCATGCCATGCGTCAGGCATTGCTATCGCCTGGCTACACTTATGTCAGTTCTTGGAGCCCTTAGTGGCGCCTTTCACAAACGCCCCTTTTGCTGGTTCTTCCCTTTTCGAGAAGTCAGTCAGAGAGACCTTAGTCCAGAGAGAGAAGGATGGGAAGACACTGTCTGCCATTGGGGTCCACTTCTCACCACCTCAAAGGTTCTTTTCCAGGAACCAGCGAGGCCAGAAGAAGATGTGGTTCTGTAAGTCTCTGTCGTTTTTCCGGGACGCTCAGGACTCGCCTTCCCCCAGAGGCAGAGGGGGATACAACAGACGCCGGCCGAGAGGCAGAGGGGGTCCTAGGAATTTTGGGTCCCGAGAACCTTTCTCAGATAAATCCGGACAACAACCCTAAGCTGTTGCCTGGCTGTCCATCTCTGGAGGCAGATCTATCCTGATGCTTTACGAGTGGTCTCTGAAGCCTTCTGTAGTGGAACAGATCTTCCTAGAGTGGGGTCATCCTTGCTGTGATCTCTTCACATCTCCTTCCAATGTGAAATGAAGCCCCCAGAGATGCTCTGATCCATGCTTGGCCTTCCGGGCTTCTTTATGCATATCCTCCTCTTCCTCTTATGTCGAAGTTTCTGCAGAAATCCCAAAGGCTGCAGAGCACTGTGATCCTCATTGCTCCATTCTGGCCTCGACAGGTTTGGTTTTCCTTACTCAGGTCTCGCCTAGTTCCACCATGGACCTTGGATCTGGTCCCGGATCTGCTTTCACACACCCCTCAGGGAATACTCATCCAGATCTGGACAGTCTGAAGCTCACTGCTTGGCTGCTGCAGATGTTCATCTTGTTTCACTGTTGCAGTCATTATACTTGGGTTATTCTGCTGCCAGGATACCCGCAGTTGGTCCGAATTCCAAAGTCCTGGTCCGGTGTTGGTTGCTGTCGCCTCTTCCCTGACGTCAGTGCACCATGTGTATATAAGAAGCAGCCGATGCCATTTTCTTCAGTCTTTCTTGCCGCGCGGTGCCCGAAGCAAAAGCAGTTCGCAAGTGCCGGTCGGCCGACTCCTGAGATTTTCGAAATTGAATTTCAGAACCGAAGTCTTCAGTAAAGCTAAGTACCCCGTTGGGGAAACTTTTTCTTGCTCCAGACCGATGTCAGTAAAAGTTAACAATTGTGTTTCTTGTGGGAAGCAAATACCTCATAAGGATTTTCACTCTTACTGTATTCCTTGCCTAGGCCCTGACCATGACATTTCTAGTTGTCGGTTTTGTGCTAGATTCAACCAATGCGCTATTAAGCGACGGTTTGATTTTGCATTCCATTATTTTGGTCGAAGGTTTAACTACATAATGCCGTCAGAACAACAGACTACTGCAATTCATAAAAAATGCAGAGACAAGGAAAAGGACAGGCACCCGAGGTCCAAAACTGACAAAGCCTCTTTCTTCTAGGCCAGTTGCCGGTTCACCGGTTCTCAGTGAGGTGCTTTTGCAGCCCCTGACACCCGCTACCTCAGAGCCACAGGCTGCCTCCGACTCCCACATGGAGACAGCTAGACCTCTGGAAACTCAAGGTACTGGGCCTACGGAAACTATTCCCTCAGATGGTCCTGAGCCGCTGAGCATTCATTGGCTTCTGAGGTTGTTTTCAGACCTACACAGATAACTATAAAGTCAACTATAGCAACCAAGGCAAAGTCTAAAACACCATTAAAGACAAAGAAACAAGTACAGCATTCTCCTGGACAGTCATCCATGCCAAAGAAACAGATGCTTAAAATAGCCGAAGACCTAATTACTTTGATCAGGGGTTCCCACCCCCCACCCCCGATAAAAGGCCTAGGCAGGACACAGACTATGAATCCTCTGACCAGATTTCTATTTCCTCTGATTCTTCTTTAGACCAGTGATATTCTTTTCCTCCCTATGAGGACTCTGATGCTGAAGAATCTATCCCTTCAGCCTCTCCTCCTGAGGATTACTCTTTTGGGGAAACTTTGCACACCATGAGGGAGCATTTCCATTGGAAGAGCAAGGATTATTCAGAATCAAAGAAAAGGCTCAGAGATTTTCTTTTATTGCCTCAGCACAGGCCCCTTGCTATACCCCCTGTGCTAGATATTGTGGATGATTTGTCCCCTGATTCTTTACCCCCCAGCACCAGTCAAGCCAGATAGGTACTACAGGGTCCCAGACTCTCATAAATTTCTTTATAAAAACCCTGCTGCTGACCCAGAAACAATATCTCAGGGTCCCAGAGGGGTAAAGGCTTCCACTGCAAAAAAAACCCAGTCTCCTCTGACAGGGATTCTACAGCACTGGATAGATGGGGGAAAACAGTTTACACTTCTGCAAATTTAGCTGTAAGGGCTTTGAACTGCCAGTTTCATATGCTTAAATGCCAACAATATTTAATGTCTTTGTTAAAACAGAAAATGCTTACAAGCTCAGAATGTCCTGACAATAAGGAAATGCAGGATTTATTACGTGCAGCTGAACAAGTGGGAAAACATACTCTGCAATGTGGTTTTGATTCATTAGAGGCTTCTTGTAGAGCCGCAGTTACAGGATCTGTCATTCGAAGGCATGCTTGGTTAAAAGAACAAAGCTTACCTGATCATGTTAAAGCAAAATTATTAGTTGCTCCTTTACAGCATGAAACATTGTTTGGTGTTAAGGCAGACGAGGTGTTAAAGAAAATGGAGGATAAAGCAAAATCAATGCAGACAGTAAAGGATTTTTTACAGGTGCAGCCACCTAGATTTACCAGAAATTGGCCTTATAAAAATTGGTCCTTTCCAGTGTCAGACAGGCCACAAAGAGGCAGATACAGATGCCCAAGAGGCAGATCTCAGCCCCAAGGCTCATACAGACCTAGACAATGGAGTGCTTCGACCCCCCAAAGGAGGAGAAGACAAATCACAACCTTATTGGAAACGGTCCCAATGACTTCCCTTTTCAAATGCCAAGCACTTACCTTTTGGCAGCACCCTTGGGGGGGGGAGCTAGCACGTTTCTCACAAAATTGGCACATAATCACCCAGGACAAATGGGTACTGAATATTGTTTCTCAGGGTTACAGGTTCCACTTTTACACCCTACCAAGGTCAAAAGGTATGCCAGACCTGCCAAAAAATCAGTTGACAGAGGCACAAAAACAAATTACTGCTCTCATGGACATGAGAGCTATTCAGAAAGTACCACAGCAAGAACAAGGACAAGGATTTTACTCGACTTTTCTTGGTCCCCAGAAACGACAAAGCCTGGAGACCCATACTGGACTTGTCAATCCTAAATACTTTATTCCGAAATTCAAAATGTTGACACTAGAGCAACTGCTACCCATGTTGGGCAAGAAGGCTTGGCTTGTTACTTTGGACCTCAAAGAGGCATACCTGCATGTCCCAATCAGACAAAATTGCAGAAGATACCTCTGATTCATAGCTGGCACAATGCATTACCAATTCTCTGCACTGCCCTTTGGCTTATCTACTTGTCCCAGGGTCTTCACAAAATGCCTGGCACCAGTGATTGCATTTTGCAGACAAAAAGGAATTCAAATATATCCCTACTTGGACTGCCTTATTCAAGCAGAGAGCAAGGACATTCTACTAAAGCATCTGGCGTTTGTAAAAAGATTACTAATTGGCCTAGGGTACACAGTAAACGAAAAGAAGTCAAAACTAGTGCCCTCTCAAGAGATCATATTCCTGGGTGCAAGCTTAAATACAACTGCCCAGATGGCTTATCTCACGCCAGACAAGCAAAGGCAACTGACTCATTACTTTCAAATGATGGCAACAAAGACCCAGCTAACTGCAAGAAAAATTCTGCAGGCTGTGGGGTTCATGGCATCTTGCATCCTGCTAATTCCATATGCAAAACTGCATATGAGGAAGTTACAGTGGTATCCAAGTGTTTGGACTCGACATTGCCACAGCCTGGAAGCAATAATAACTCTTATTCCCTGCCTACAACAGGAGTTTTGATGGTGGGCACTGGCATGTCACCACAACAAGGGACAGCCTTTCACTTTGCCCACAGCCAGGCAGACACTAACAACAGATGCATCGGATTATGCCTGGGGGGGCGCACATGGCAGGAAAATGCATTCAGGGCAAGTGGTCCGCAGACCAAATGCATCTTCATATCAATCAAAAAGAGATGCTAGCTGTACAGAATGCCCTGACAGCTTTCAAGGACCTACTGCATCCAGGACAACTATTACTAAAGACTGACAACACCACAGTTATGTGGTACATAAACAAGGGGGCACGCATTCATATCCCCTCTGCAGGCAAGCCATGACTTTGTGGAACACAGCACTGACCTATCAAGATCATCTGCAAGCACAATTCCTGCCAGGAAAGAAAAATACTCTGGCATGGATCCTCACGTGTGGAAACTAAATCCACAGGACTTCAGCATGAAAACAAAGAAATGGGGATGCCCGGACATCGATCTTTTTGCCTCCCCTCTCAACTGCCAACTACAGAAATTCTGCACAAGGACTTGCCACTCACAAGCATGGAAAGTGGATGCTCTCTCATTCAGCTGGAAAACCCTAAAAGTTTATGCCTTCCCACCACTGCCTCTCCTTTCCAAGGTGCTCCTAAAAGTCAGACAAGAGAGGCCAAAAATGATCCTGATTGCACCAAACTGGCCACACCAGCACTGTTACCCCATCTTAAAGAACTTGGCTCAAGGTCCAGCCTGGACTTTACCTCAAATTTCTCATCTTCTGACTCGTCAAAACAATCCTGCACAGCCAACTCAGAACCTTAAATCTGGCTGCATGGCAGATAATGTAGCCACTCAGACCGCACCTCTCTCTAAAGCTGTTATGGATGTCATTTTGGAAGCCATGAGGCCCAGCACCTGGAAATCGTATGCAAACCAATGGAAGAGATTCTGCGCCTGGAACCAGGCACAAGGCTTTGACCCACTTGTTCCAAATATCCCTCAGATTTTACAATACCTAACTGAGATACTGGACAAAGGCCTATCGTTTTCATCAATTAAGATCCATGCCTTTTGCCATTTCAGCTCATTACAACACGGAACCTCCTATTTTCTCTCATCCACTACTAAGGCAGTACCTCAGAGGGGCTAAAAACATAAGACCCCCCCCCCCCCCGGAGAGCACCGATACCTACTTGGGACCTCAATTTTGTCTTGGAAAAACTCACTTTACCTCCTTTTGAGCAAGCCAACACAGCTGATTTAAAATTCTTATCATGGAAAACTGCTCTGCTCCTCGCAATAATTTCAGCAAGAAGGGTCTCAGAGCTACAGGCATTAATGGTAGTGGAAACCTTTATCATTTTTCATCCAGACAGGGTTTCTCCAAGGACAAACCCAACATTTATGCCAAAGGTAGTATCCAGTGTGGCTCTTAACCAAACCATTCATTTGCCAACATTTTATCCAAATCCCCAGAATAAAGTGGAGAGACTTCTGCACTCTCTGGACATACACAGGCAGTTACGCTACTACTTGGACAAAACAAACGCTTTCAGAAAAACTGAGCAACTGTTTGTAGCATATGCTGCAGGATCACAAGGAAAGGCTATCTCAAAGCAGACTATTTCAAAGTGGATAGGACACTGTATTCGTTTCTGCTATGCACAGCATAGAAAGTCAGTGCCTAACAACATTAGGCCATATTCTACCAGGGCAGCAGCCACTTCAGCAGCCTTTCTCAGAGGAGTACCAACCAAGGATATTTTGGAGGCTGTAACTTGGAGTTCAGTGCACACTTTTACCAAGCATTATCACTTGCCCCTTTACTCTAAATCCAGAGCAGGCTTTGCCACTGCAGTCCTGCAGGGCCTCATAGCCACTCCTAGTCCTACTTAGACCCAGCCGCCCTACCTCAGCTTTGGGATTCAACCCAAGTGTAATGACTGCAACAGTGAAACACGATGAACATAGTACAGTTGTGTACCTACCATAAATATAGATGTTAGAGTGTATTCACTGTTGCAGTCCAGGTTACCCACCCTCCATCCCCCTTTCTTTGCTGGGACTTGTCTATACTTCTCTTTCCTATACAACCTATGTGGTGTATTTGCTTGTAGATGAAGGGATTGTTTTTTATTTTCTGTATATTTTTATTAGCAATATGTATTGCCTACCTAATTGGGGGCAGCTGCCATCTGGGGCAAGAAAAACTGAAGAAAATGGCATTGGCTGCTTCTTATACACCCCTGGCGCACTGACGTCAGGGAAGAGGCGACAGCAACCGACGCCGGACCAGGACTTTGGAATTCGAGCCGACTGCGGGTAGCCTGCCAGCAGGATAACCCAAGTGTAATGACTGCGTCAGTGAATACACTCGAACATCTATATTTATGGTAGGTACACAACTGTACTTTCCCATGATTCTTAGGACTCCTGGTCTGTCATCTCCCATCAGATCCATTCTGGTGGCGGCTCATAAATCCTCCACCAGAAAACTTTATAGCAGTAAATGGAAACGTTTTTCTGTTTGGGCCATTCAGAGGTCTTTGGACCCTTTCACCGCTTTCAGCGGTCTTATGAGCCTGCAGCATCTGTGGATCTACAAATTTTGACCTGGAAAACTACCTTCTTGGTTGCCATTACATTTGCTCGAAGGATGTCGAAACTTCAAGCTCTGATAGTCCCTTGCATGACCTTTCCCAAGGATAGCGTGTCGCTCTGCACTAACCCGTCCTTCCTTCCCAAAGTAGCCTCGGAGGCCAGAATTAGTTAGATTAATTTACCAGTATTTTTTTCAGAACTACCAGAACAAAGGGGAATACAAATTACATTTACTGGACATACACAGGCAGTTGAGGTTTTATCTGAACAAGACTAAACCTTTCCGCAAGTCTGATCATCTTTTTATGTCCTATGCCAAGCCTTTCTTAGGTAAACCTGTCTCAAAAGTGACTGTTGCTCACTGGATTTCACAGTGCATTGGCTGGTTTTATTCTGACAGAGGTTTTTCTGCTCCAGGAAGAGTGAAGGCTCATTCGACCTGATCTATGGCTACGTCAACAGCTTTTTGGTCTAGGGTCTTTTTGGATGAGATTTGTTCAGCTGCTTCTTGCTCACACCTTTATTTCTCACTGTAAACTGGATTTGGTCTCTATGAATAGAGCATCCTTTGGATGTTCATCGTGCATACAGCTGCCATGACGTCAGGTCATCAGGGGTATAAAACGTGCATCTGACGCCATTACATCAGTCTTTCTTGCCGTCCAGTGCCAGAAGCAGTTCGCAAGTGCCGGTCGGCTGACTCCTGAAATTTTCCTTTTCGAGTTTCAGAACCAAAGTCTTCAACTAAAGCTAAGTATCCCATTAGGGATACTTTTTCTTGCTCCTTACCGATGTCCATAAAAGTTAATAAGTGCATTACTTGTGGAAAGCAAATACCTCATAAAGATTTTCAGTCGTACTGTATTCCTTGCCTAGGCCCTGACCACGACGTACCTTGCTGTCGATTTTGTGCTTTATTTAATCTGCGCACTATCCCTCGTCGGTATATTTTCGCCACTAAATATTTCGGTTTTTGGTTTAGTTATCTAGAAATGTCATCGGTTAGCCATCCGACTACCGGGATTCTGAAAAAACGCAAAGATAAAGTCAGAGACAGGCCGCCGAGGTCCAAAACTGGAAACGACCAAAATGCTCTCATCCAAAAAAAGGAAGCCAATTTGGTGGTCCCCTGCCATAAACAAACTTTACAACAAAAGGAAGAAATTTTTGCAGAAAAGAGGAAAATCCCAGGATGCAAAAAACTCCCTTACTAGCCTCAGTAAGAAACTGAGATGCCTCATAAAATCCTCCAAAGCTAGTTACGAAAATAAAATTGCCAAAGATTCCAAAGACAACCACAAAGCATTCTATAACTATGTCAAGAATCTAAATGGCAATGCTCAGATCTGCTCTGAGCTAAAACAGAATGGCATTAAATATACTGATCCAAAGGATATTGCCAATATCCTGGCAGATCGATTCACTGCCAACTTCACCTCCCTCTCACCCCCTAAATGGCCCATCTCAGTACCGGAAGATTGCCAAATTCCAGTAATAACGGCCACACAGGTACAAAACGCACTCTCTAAAGCCAAGAATACAGCATCCATGGGACCAGATGACATCCCGGGCTGTGTACTACATGAACTACAATATGAACTGGCACCTCACCTAAGTGTCATGTTTAATCATAGCCTCACCTCAGGTTTCGTGCCCACTGAGTGGCGCAGAGCTACAGTTATCCCAATCCACAAGGGGGGATCCACCTTGGATCCCGGAAAATACCGTCCCATCAGTCTGACAAGCCTTATCTGCAAGGCCATGGAGCGTATTATCATGGAACTTATAAACAAACACATTGGCAACCTTCAAACACTGGATCCCACCCAGTTTGGGTTTGTGAAGGGCCGATCTTGTCTCCTGAACCTGATTGACTTCTTTGAATCAGTCTCCAGAGCCATGGACAAGGGTAAGGTGGTCCACACAGCCTATCTAGACCTTGCCAAGGCCTTTGATACTATCCCCCACTCTGGAATCATAGATAAACTTACTAAGTTGGGCATTAATCCCTATGTCACCCAATGGGTTGCTAAATGGCTTACTGATAGAACCCACACTGTAAAAGTAGCAGACTCCAAATCCAGTTCCAGACAAGTGACAAGTGGAGTACCTCAGGGTTCAGTCCTGGGGCCGCTCTTGTTTGGCATCTACTTCTCTGAAGTACAGGTCAACACTAAGGGACTCTGGCTAACAAAGTTTGCAGATGACTGCAAACTGGGAGCCATTATTGAATCCCCAAATGATGTGGATACTCTACAAAAGGGCCTTACAGAAACAGATGCTTGGTGCCAGAGCCATGGACTCAAGCTCAATGCCAAGAAATGTATTGTTATCCCCTTTGGGAAAAAACATGTATCCATGAATTACCATATAGGTGGCAGTACACTAAACACAGAAAGTGTGATAAGAGACTTAGGGACACAGGTGGACAGTGGTCTCACCTTCGATAACCACATCGCCACAACAGTCAGGAAATCTTTCTATGTGGCACACCTCATCACGAAGGGCTTTTCATCCAGAAAAAACGAGGTCATTGTCCCACTGTACTCATGCCTCATTAGACCCATTATAGAATACAACGCCCCTCTCAACCTCTCAAGACATCTGGAACAACTGGAAAGGCCTCAGAAATACCTCACTAAAAGAATCACAGGCCTAAAGCAGATGCCCTACGCTGACCGCCTTAAAAAACTCCAGCTATACTCTGTCGCATATCGTCTACTCAGAGGCGATCTCTGCTTAACATACAAGGCCATGTCAAACCCAGAGCTGTTGGACATGCTACACTTAAAGAAATCCAAATCCCTCAGAGCTACACGCTCCGGGGATCTAAACCTTGTCATCACAATAAACAAAACATGCTGGAGGGATAGGTTCCTGACCCAGAGACTCCCCAGACTCTGGAATAGATTGCCCATACATGTCAAGCAGAGTGCCTCTTTGGACCTCTTCAAGAGGAACCTTGACGATTGGATGGGAGAAAGAAAATTCACCCCAGGGATCATGTCATTCGCCCTGCTAGACAGGGGTCCAGGAAAGTAAATAATGTGGGAAGAAGTAGCCAGGGAATTGTTATGGCTAGGCTTGTATAGGCCCTAGGGCTGATAGCCTAGTACCAACCTATGAACCTAAGCCAGTCGCCAGTTCACTGGTACTCAGTGAGGTGCTTTCGCAGCCCCTGATACCCGCTACATGATGTTCATCATGCATACAGCTGCAGTCATAGCAGATAGGTTCTCCTGCCGTCAGGCGGGTCCTCGGTCGGCCGAATTCCAAAGTCTAGGTCCAGCGTCGGTTGTAGTCACTTCTTCCCTGACATCAGTGCGACAGGGGTATAAAAGAACCAGCCGACACCATTTTCTTCAGTCTTTCTTACCGCGCGGTGCCCGAAGCAGAAGCAGTTCGCAAGTGCCGGTCGGCCAGCTCCTGAGATTACGAATATTTCTCAACCGAAGACTTCTTGAAAGCTAAGTACCCCGTTGGGGAAACTTTTCTTGCCTCAGACCGATGTCAGACAAAGTTAATAATTGCGTTTCATGTGGGGAAGCAAATACCGCATAAGGATTTCCATTCCCTCTGTATACCTTGCTTAGGCCCAGACCACAACGTCTCGGCCTGTAGTTTTTGTGCTGCATTCAACAGACGCACTATTAAGCGTCGGGCAGAGTTCGCCCAACACTATTTTGGCAAAAAGTTTAATTACAACATGTCATCGGATACTCAGACTCCAATTTTGAGTAAACTACGTAAAGATAAGGACCGACATACGAGGTCCGCGACTTCTACCGACACCACGCTAAAGCCGACTACATGTGCTCCGGTTCTCAGCGAGGCGCCTACGCAGCCCCTGACTACCGATGACACTTCATTAGCGATGTCTTCTGTGCCCGAGGTCGCAGGCTCTTCGGCCCTCACCCCGACTACAGATACCGAAGTCACTCTTGGTGGGGAAACTCAGAGTTCAGACAGGCCTGCCACCTCTCAAGGTGTCTTCAGGCCTTCTCCTTCTTTTTCCATTAAGGCTTACACTAAATATAAAGCAGCCATGCATTCCAAAAGACAAGCTCCACAGGGCCCCTCTCAAGGACCCATGCCTAAAAAGCAGATGCTCAAAATGGCTGAGGATTTGATTACTCTTATCAGGGGTTCTCAACCCCCCTCGGACAAAAGGCCCAGAGTGGAGGAAGACTACCCTTTCTCGGACCAGGCCTCCATTACTTCAGAACATTCTGAGGACCAGGAACATTCTTACTCCCCTTTCGAAGATTCTGATGCAGAGGAGTCCATTCCCTCTGTCTCCCGCCCTGAGGATTACTCTTTTGGGGAAACCTTGCATACCTTGAGGGAACACTTCCACTGGGAAGGCCAAGAGTACTCAGACTCCAAGAAAAGGCTCAGGAATTTTCTCTTGCTCCCTCAGCACAGGCCTCTGGCTATACCTCCTGTCTTAGACATACTAGATGATGTGTATTCAGAGGCCAGCCTTAACCCAGATTCTTTACATCCAGCTCCAGTCAAGCCTGACAGGTATTACAGGGTTCCTGATTCACATCAATTCCTATACAAAAGCCATGTGGCTGACCCAGAAACAATTTCACAGGGTCCCAAGGGAATTAAGGCCTCCACTGCCAAAAACCCATTACCTTCAGAGAGAGATTCCAGAGCTTTAGAAAGGTGGGGGAAAAAGGTGTACACCTCGGCCACTTTAACCATGAGGGCTTTAAACTGTCAGTTCCATATGTTAAAGTATCTACAGTTTTTGTTATCTCAGTTGAAAAGCAAAATGTCACAACCTGAACAACCAGACTTGAAGGAGTTGCAGGATTTGTTGCATAGGGCAGAGCAAGTGGGTAAATATACCTTGCAATGTGGTTTTGATGCTTTAGAGACCTCTTGTAGAGCTGCTGTTACAGGATCAGTCATACGTAGACATGCTTGGCTCAGAGCAAACCTTACCAGATCATGTCAAAGCTAAATTACTAGATGCACCTCTTCAAAAAGATGTATTGTTTGGTGTTAAAGCTGAGGAGGTATTCAAGAAATTGGAGGAAAAGGCAAAATCAATGCAAACAGTGAAAGATTTCCTACAGGTACAACCGCCACGTTTCAGTAGAAATTGGCCTTCAAAAAATTGGTCCTTTCCAGTCACAGACAGACCTCAAAGAGGTAGATACAGGCGCCCGAGAGGTAGAGGGCAATCTCAAGGATCATTTAGAGGCAGACAATGGCAAACACCTACACCAAGAGGGGGTGAGGATAGTTCACAGCCATTCAGAAAGCAGACCCAATGACTTCCCTCTTTGCATGCCAAGCAAGGCTCAAATGGCAGCACCTTTAGGTGGAAAACTGGCATTGTTTTCGAAAAATTGGCATATTGTCACAAAAGACAAATGGATCCTGGACATTATAGACAAAGGCTACAGATTCCACTTTCACACCCTTCCAAAAATGAGAGGCATGCCAAACCTGTCACACAATCAAAGGGCAGAGGCACAAAAACAAATTTCAGATCTCATGGACATGAAAGCTATTCAAGAGGTACCTGCACAAGAACAGGGTCAAGGGTTTTATTCCAGACTATTCCTGGTACCAAGGAGGGGCAAAGATTGGAGACCTATTTTGGACCTATCCATCCTAAACACATACTTACTCATACCAAAGTTCAAGATGCTCACATTACAGCAGCTTTTTCCTATGCTGGGCAAGGAGTCTTGGCTGGTAACATTGGACCTCAAGGAGGCATACCTGCATGTCCCAATCAGACAAGATTGCAGAAGATACCTCAGATTTCTTGCAGGTTCATCCCATTATCAATTCTCTGCATTGCCCTTTGGCTTATCTACTGCGCCCAGAGTGTTCATGAAATGCCTGGCATCAGTAATTGCCTTCTGCAGACTTCAAGGGATACAAATATACCCATATCTGGACGACTGCCTGATCCAAGCGGACAGCAAACACACTCTTCTGAAACACCCGACGTTTGTAATAATGTTGTTGAAATCTCTGGGATACACAGTCAACAAAAAGAAGTCAAGACTAATACCCTCTCGAACAATAATTTTCCTGGGTGCCAGCTTGGATGCAAACACCCAGATGGCTTACCTCACACCAGAGAAACAAGGGCAATTAACTGAATACTTCAGAAAACTGGCAACCTTCACCAGGCTGACTGCAAAGAAAATCCTGCAGGCTCTGGGATTCATGGCATCTTGCATCCTGCTAATCTCATGTGCAAAGCTGCATATGAGGAAACTTCAATGGTACCTAAAAAACTTATGGTCTCAACACAGCCACAGTTTGGAAGCAATCATACCACTGATTCCATGTCTTCAAAAGAAATTTCTGTGGTGGGCTCAGGCATGCCAAAGAAACATAGGTCTCCCATTCTGCAAGCCTCAAGCAAATCAAGTCATCACAACAGATGCCTCGGACTATACCTGGGGGGGGGGGGCGCACCTGGCAGATTGGTGCATTCAGGGCAAATGGCCACGAGGCAAATGGCCACGAACAGAAAAGCACCTACACATCAATCAAAAGGAAATGCTAGCAGTAATAAATGCTATTATGGCTTTAATAAATGCTATTATGGCTTTCAAAGACGTACTGCATCCAGGACAACTATTAAGAACAGACAACACCACAGTGATGTGGTACATAAACAAACAGGGAGGAACTCATTCATATCCCCTGTGCAGACTAGCCATGTCCCTTTGGAACACGGCTTTGGAATTGCAAATCCAACTTCAAGCACAATTCCTGCCAGGGAAGGAAAACACACTGGTAGACAACCTGAGCAGAAATATGACAGATCCACACGAATGGAAGTTGCTTCCTCAAGTTTTTACAATGATAATTCAAGCATGGGGAAGGCCAGACATAGATCTCTTTGCCACCCACAGAAATTACCAATTGACAAAATTCTGCTCAAGGACCTTTCATCCACAGGCCTGGAAAGTGGACGCACTCTTTCAGTTGGACAACAATGACAGTTTATGCCTTTTCACCTCTTCCACTACTGGCCAAAGTTCTATTAAAAGCCAGAGCAGACAGACCAAAGATGATTCTCATTGCTCCAGACTGGTCAAGACAACACTGGTACCCACTCCTGAGGAGCCTGACGCATTCCCCACCATGGATCCTGCCTCTAATGCCTCTTCTACTGACTCAGCACAACTTCAAAACTCTTCACAGTCAGCTGAAAACACTCAATCTAGCCGCATGGAGGATTTCTTAAATTCACAGCAGACCCTACTCTCCAAGGAGGTGCAGGATGTCATTTTGGAGGCCAGAAGGCCTTCCACTAGAAAAGCCTACTCCACAAAATGGAAACGGTTTTGTGTCTGGAATCAGAAAAAGGATCAGAATCCTGGAATACTGAATTTACCTCAAATACTACAGTACCTAGCCGAGCTGCTAGGCAGTGGACTTTCATTCTCCTCCATCAAAATCCATGCCTCAGCCATTTCTGCAGAATACAACACTGATCCTCCTTTATTCTCTCACCCTCTCTTAAGGCAGTTCCTCAGAGGGGCTAAGAATATAAAACCCCCAAAGGAAGCAACCAATACCTGCTTGGGACCTCAATTTCATTCTAGAAAAACTAACCCTGCCTCCTTTTGAGCCAGCTGCTTCAACAGATCTGCAATATTTGTCATGGAAAACAGCCTTCCTTCTAGCGATCACCTCAGCACGCAGGGTTTCGGAACTACAAGCCCCTCATGGCTGTGCAGCCTTTTATCATTTTCCATCAGGACAGAGTTTCCTTACAAACCAATCCTTCATTTATGCCAATGGTAGTATCCAGGGTAGCCTTGAATCAGGCTATCCACTTACCTACCATTTACCCTAATCCACAAAACAAAGGGGGAGAGGTTACTACATTCCTTGGACATTCACAGACAGCTCCGTTATTATTTGGACAGAACAAAGCCTTTCAGAAAATCAGAGCAACTCTTTGTGTCCCATGCTAAAGATGCTCAAGGGAAGCCTATTTCCAAACAGACAATCTCAAAATGGATAGCCCACTGCATACGCTTTTGTTACTCTTTTCATGGTAAAACTGTACCTACAGGCATCGGATCTCACTCCACAAGGGCCACAGCTACCTCTGCAGCTTTCCTCAGGGGGGTTCCTACCAAAGATATTTTGGAAGCAGCCACTTGGAGTTCTGTACATACTTTCTCCAAGCACTATCACCTACAATTATACTCCAAAACTAGAGCGGGCTTTGCCACTGCAGTCTTGCAGGGCATCCTGGCTCCACCTAGCTCCACTTAGTGCCTACCACCCCCTTATTAGCTTTGGTATTCTACCCATCTGTTATGACTGCAGCTGTATGCACGATGAACATAGTACAGTTTTGTACCTACCATAAATGTAGATGTTAGAGTGCTAATACAGCTGCAGTCCAGGTTTCCCTCCCTCCTTCCCCTCTTGGGACAGGCCTTATGGCTAACACCTCCTCAGACAACCTCTTTGGGGTATTCTTTTATGGTGTATTTGCTTGCAACTACTGTTTTTTGATTATATTGCATTTGCTTTATTACATAAATTTATGTTTTGCCTTCCTTCTAGGGGCACCTGACATCTGGGGCAAGAAAAACTGAAGAGAATGGCGTCTGCTGGTTCTTTTATAGCCCTGTCGCACTGACGTCAGGGAAGAAGCGACGACAAACGACGCCGGACCTAGACTTTGGAATTCGGTCGACTGAGGACCTGCCTGACGGCAGGAGAGAACCCATCTGTTATGACTGCAGCTGTATTAGCACTCGAACATCTGCATTTATGGTAGGTACAAAACTGTGCTTTCGTGTTTCACTGTTGCAGTCATCACTGTAGGGTTTTCCCCTGCCGGCAGGCAGTCCTCGGTCGGCCAGAATCCCAAAGTTTGGGTGCGGCGTCGGCTGCTCAGCCATGCTCCCTGACGTCAGTGCGCCAGGAGTACAAAGCTGGCAGCCGACGCCATGTTCTCCAGTCTTGCTTGCCGTGTGGTGAAAGCAGTTTGCAAGTGCCGGTCGGCTGACTCCTGACAAATTTTATACGCACTTCAGTCTGAAGACTTACTTCTTCTACTCAAAGCTAAGTACCCCGTTGGGGAAACTTTTTTTTTCTTTCTCCAGTCTGATGACAGAAAAAGTTAATAATTGTATTTCTTGTGGGAAGCAAATACCTCATAAGGATTTCCATTCTTACTGTATTCCTTGCTTAGGCCCTGACCACAACATAGCTAGTTGTCGGTTTTGTGCTATATTTAACCAACGTACGATTAAACGAAGGTACGATTTTGCTTTTCATTATTTCGGTAGACGATTTAATTACAAAATGTCGTCGGACACGCTTCCGACTACCGGAGTTCACAAACGACGCAAGGATAAAGGCAGGCCTCCGAGGTCCAAACAGACGATGTTTTACAAGCAGAGCCAGCTTCAGGTTCGGCCGTCAGTGAAGCGCTTTCGCATCCCCTGTTGTCGGCCATTTCAGAACCGATGGCCGAAATGGACTCCCACGAGGAGCCAACTAGGCCTTTGAGTATTTCAGCTGCAGGACCTTTGGAGAATGCTCCTTCGGATGGGTCCGGAGCCGCTGTGCAGGTACCGGCTTCCTAGGGGGTTTTCAGGCCTACACAGCTTCTGATAAAGGCAATGACAAAGACAAAGGCAAAGACTCCTTCCAAATCAAAGACTTCAGCCCAGGCCTCTTCTGATCCGGGACCCAAGTCCCAAAAACAGTTACTTAAGATGGCGGAGGACTTACTTACCATGATTAGGGGTTCACATCCCCCACCAGATAAAAGGCCAAGGCAGGAATTGTATTATGACTCTTCTGATCAGGCATCTGTTTCTTCAGTGTCTTCTTCTGACCATGATTATTCTTTCCCTCCTTATGAGGATTCTGATGCTGAGGAATCCCTTCCTTCAGCTTCTCCACCTGAGGATTTTTCATTTGGGGAAACTTTGCACGAAATGAGGGAACATTTTCACTGGGAAGGACAGGAGTACTCGGAATCTAAGAAAAGACTTGGGGATTTCCTTCTTCTTCCCCAACATAGACCCCTGGCTATTCCTCCTATTTTGGATATTGTGGATGATGCCTTTTCTGAGGCTAACTTATCTCCTGACTCTTTTCCTCCAGCTCCTGCTATGCCAGACAAATATTATAGGGTTCCTGATTCTCACCAGTTTTTATACAAGAATCCTACTGCTGATCCTGAAACCATTTCTCAGGACCCTAAGGGGGTTAAGGCCACTTCTGCTAAAAACCCCATTCCCACAGATAAGGATTCCAGAGCTTTAGAGAGATGGGGCAAAAAAGTGTACACTTCTGCAACTTTATCTATTGGGGCTTTAAACTGTCAATTTCATATGCTAAAATACCAGCAATTTCTATTGTCTGTTTTGAAACAAAAGCTAGCTTCCATTTCCGCTTGTGCAGATAACAAGGAATTACATGATTTAATGCATGCCACTGAACAAGTAGGGAAGCATGGTTTACACTGTGGTTTTGATGCCTTGGAGGCTTCGTGTAGGGCTGCTGCCTCTGGCACAGTCATTAGAAGACATGCTTGGTTAAAGGAACAAAACTTGCCTGATCAAGTGAAAGCTAAGTTACTGGATGCTCCTGTTCAGTATAATGTTTTGTTTGGATCTAAGGCTGAAGAGGTTATAAAGAAGATGGAGGACAAGGCAAAATCCATGCAAACTGTTAAGGATTTCTTACAAGAACAACCCCCCAGATGTAGTAGGAATTGGCCAACAAAAAATTGGTCCTTTCCCAATTCAGACAGGCCTCAGAGGGGTGGATATAGACGCTCCAGAGGAAGGCTACAAATGCAGACCTCCTACAGACCAAGACAGTGGACTGCTTCCACCCCTAGGGGTGGAGAGGACAGACCTCAAACTCATAGAAAACAGGCTCAATGACCCCCTCTGCTGGCTGCAGGAACTTCTTGCCTGGAAGCCCCTCTCGGAGGAAAACTCTCTCTTTTTCACCAAAATTGGACTTGCATAACCCAAGACAAGTGGGTTCTGGATGTGGTTTCAAGAGGTTACAAATTCCATTTTCATACCCTACCAAGACCAAACGGATGGCCGGATCTACCAAAACATCAATGGTTAGAGGCCTTAAACCAGGTGGAAGCCCTCATGGCTATGAAGGCCATAGAACTGGTTCCACTTTCAGAAATGGGGCAAGGTTTTTACTCAAGGCTTTTTCTAGTCCCCAGAAAGCAAAATTCATGGAGACCCATCCTGGATCTGTCAGTCTTGAACACATTCCTGGAGATACCAAAATTCAAGATGCTTACTCTGCAGCAGCTACTTCCAATGTTGAACAAAAATGCATGGATGGTAACACTGGATTTAAAGGAGGCTTATTTACACATTCCTATCAGACAGGAGTGCAGAAAATACCTCAGGTTCAAGGCTGGATCAAGGCACTATCAATTCTCTGCGCTGCCCTTTGGATTGTCTACTGCGCCCAGGGTTTTCACCAAATGCCTGGCACCAGTAGTAGCTTATTGCAGACTCAAGGAAATTCAAATTTACCCTTATCTGGACGACTGTCTTATGCAAGCAGACACCTGCAACACATAGACCTCACAGTCAGAGTGTCAAACAGTCACAGCCCTTAAGGCCAAACACAATGCCAGACACACTAGTCATTGGTGACTCCATAGTCAGACACACTGACGTCCCGCTCACCAGACTGAGTAAGGAGAAGGTCACAGTAAGCTGCCTGTCGGGCGCTAGAATCCGCCACATAACGCAAGCACTCAGGTCTCTCAACAGCAGGTACAAATATGACTCAGTCATTGTCCACGCTGGTGTAAACGACCTGAGACGTACCTCCTTGGACTACATGAAAAGAGACATTGAGGAGCTCTCTGATTATGTAGCCCAGGCAGGTATGACCCTGACCTTGAGCAGTATCCTACCTTCACCAAGAATGATGCCACAATACAGAGATAAGATGATCAGCTTTAACAATTGGCTTAAACACTGGTGTCATTCAAAGGGGATCCAATGTCTGTCTGCCTGGGATGACATGCTGGACAAGCCACGCTGCTTCAAGGGCGGCTTGCACCTGTCACCCTGGGATTCGGATATTGGCAAAGGCTCTTGCCACCCCATAGTGCCTTTTTAGGCAAGGCTCAAATTCTAAACCTACCACCCTAGAACACAAAAAGGAAAAAAACTAAGGGTAATGCTGCTCAATGCCAGAAGTCTAAATCTCAAAATGCACGCACTCGAGGCCCTTCTCAGTATGGAGAACATCGATGTCTGTGCAGTGACAGAAACCTGGTTCAAGGCTCCTGAGAGCACCCCAGCACTATCAGGTTTTACCTCTTATCATGCGTTCCGGCCCCAAAATCCGGACAATACCAAGAAAGGAGGGGGGGTATCCATATTCATCAAAGACACCCACACCTCAAGACTGGTGGCAACGCGATGCATCGGAGACCATCCAGGTGCAATTAACCATAGGCAAGACTGCCCTGCAAATTGTAGCATGTTACAGGCCACCCTCACAAACTCAGGAACCTCACATGGCCTTCCTGAAAACACTAGAGGGATAAATGTATCACCAAACACCATCATATTAGGTGACTTCAATTACCCTAATATAGACTGGGAACACTATTCAAGCCCAAACACCCTAGCCCAAAAGTTCCTGGAATTCATAAACTCAAATGCCATGGAACAACTAGTCACCATCCCCACAAGAGGAGAAAACATACTTGATCTCATCATCACGAACATGGGAGCACAATGTTCAACACGAAGTATACCCCTCACTGGTGAGATCAGATCACAAACTAATCTCGCTGGAGGTCCTCATCCCACCCCCACCTGAAATAAAAAAGACCACAGTAAAGAACTTCTCGAAAGCCGACTTCACACTTCTAAAGACTAGTGTGGTCTCCTTTAAGGCCCCCGAGCCGACGGAAAACACTACTCAAGCCGCTGAATCACTTACAAATGCCTTCTACCAGCACCTGCAGGACTGTATGGATAAGGCAATCCCAAGCAAAACAAAGACTCTTTGTACCAAAGGCAAGCGTCCACTCTGGTGGACCCCAGCCATAAACAAACTCTACAACAAAAGGAGGAAGCTACTACAAGATAGAGCAAAATCCTTAAAAGGTAAGACACCCTTGATCACTATAAGTAAAAACTAAGAGCTCTCATAAAATCATCCAAAGCAAATTTTGAGAGAAAAATAGCTAAAGACTCAAAAGACAATCATAAGGCCTTCTTTAGCTATGTTAGAAACCTGGGAGGAAACTCCCAGATATGCTCAGAACTAGTTCAAAATGATGTGAAGATTACTGATCCTACAGACATTGCCAACATACTGGCTGACAGGTTCAGTGCAAACTCCCCTCCCCAAAGGAGAGATATCTATACCAAGCGATTGCAGCCCCCAAACATCTCCAACGCCCAAGTGAGAACTGCTCTCTCCAAAGCAAAAACACAGCATCCATGGGACCTGATGGTGTCCCGGCTGTGTGCTCCACGAACTCAACGAGGAATTAAACCCACAGCTAGGACAGCTGTTTAATCATAGTCTTACCTCTGGATACACTCCAGGAGTGGCGCACTGCAACTGTGGTCCCACTTCACAAAGGCGGTGCCTCCACCGACCCTGGAAATTACCGCCCATTAGCTTGACAAGCCTTATCTGCAAAGCCATGGAGAGGATCATAATGGACCTCATAAATAAAGACATAGGAATTTGCAGACTTTGGATCCATCCCAGTTTGGCTTTGTCAAAGGCAGATCATGCCTTCTAAACTTGGTTGACTTTTGAAACAGTCACCAAAGCCATTGATGAGGAAAGGCAGTCCATACAGCCTACCTCGATCTGGCGAAGGCCTTTGATACAATACCCCACTCGGGTATCATTGAAAAACTCATCAGCTTAAATGTTAATCCATACATCACAAGATGGGTTGCAAACTGGCTGAGTGACAGAACCCACAGGGTCAGAGTTGCTGGCGCCATGTCAGACTCAAAGCCTGTCACAAGTGGTGTACCACAGGGCTCAGTCCTGGGCCCACTCTTGTTTGGCATCTACTTTTCCAAGTACAAGCAAACACAGGAGGGTTATGGCTGACAAAGTTTGCAGATGACTGCAAACTGGCCATAGTAGAAAACACATCTGACACAGATATCCTTCAGAAGGGTCTCACAGAACGGATAACTGGTGCCAGAGCCATGGCCTAAAGTTAAATGCCAAAAATGCATAGTCATACCCTTCGGGAAAAACAAGGTTACCCTAGCTACCAAATAGGTGGCAATCCACTGAGTACAGAAGAAGTTATCAGGGACCTGGGGACCCAGGTTGATAGTAGTCTGTCATTCGACACCCATGTAGCTAAAGTAGTTAGGAAGACCTTCTACATTGCCCACCTTATCATGAAGGGATTCTCATCTAGATCAAGGGAGGTCATAGTCTCCTATACTCATCACTCATCAGACCAATGATTGAGTACAATGCCCCATTCGGAATGTATCTGACCCGACACTTGCAGCAGCTGGAGAGGCCACAAAGTTCCTCACCAAAAGGATAAAGGGTCTCAAACATCTGTCCTATGCTGCCCGACTGAAAGAACTCCAGCTCTATTCAGTCGCACGCTGCTCAGAGGTGACCTTTGCCTAACATACAAGGCCATGTCAAACCCAGATTTGATGAATATGCTTCACCTCAAAAATCTAGATCCGTCAGAGCCACAAGGGCGGAGACGTAAACCTCGACACGGCTATTAATAGGACGTGCTGGAGGGATAGATTCATCACCCAAAGACTCCCTATGCTGTGGAATAAAATCCCGGTATATGTGAGGCAGAGCACCTCGCTGGCCTTGTTCAAGAGAAATCTTGACCAATGGATGGGAGATCGCAGATATACCCCAGGGATTACCTCAGTGTCACTGCTCAACAGAGGCACAGCAAAATAATGGGTATAGTTCCCCATACTAAAGGGGTGGCGTAAGCCACAAAACTATGGGCTAGGCTTGTAAATGCCCTCGGGCAGATAGCCTAGTATGAACCTATGAACCTATGAACCTATGTAGAGTTTGTTCAGAATCTTCAAGTTCCCGGGATTCACTGTGAACATAGTCAAATTTGACACCCTCACAACAGATAATTTTTCTGGGTGCTCTTCTAGAAACAACAACCCCAGATTGCATTTCTGACATCCGAAAAACAATTACAGTTGGCTTCAACTTTCAAGGCCTTGGCGTCACTAACTCCGCTATCTGCAAGGAAATTCCTGCAGGCTTTGGGTTACATGGCCTCCTGCATCCTTCTTGTACCATATGCAAGACTACATATGAGAAAAATACAGTGGTACCTAAAAAGTGTTTGGTCCCAGCATTGCCACAGTCTAGACACACAGATCACCGTCCTGCCTTGTCTACAAAGTGAATTCCTTTGGTGGACCAAGGCATGTATTCAAAACAAAGGGAAAGCCTTCAGTCTGCCTCCAGCCAGCCAGATACTAACCACGGACGCCTCAGATTACTCATGGGGAGCCCATTTGCAGGGAAAATGTCTGCAGGGCCTTTGGACAAAGGATCAGGAGCACCTGCATATCGAGTTAAAGGAAATGTTAGCTGTTCAGAACGTTCCATTGGCCTTCAGGAATCTTCTACAACCAGGACAACTACTGATACGGACAGCCAACACCACAGTTATGTGGTACATAAACAAGCAAGGGGGGGTCACACTCCTACCCCCTTTGCAGACTAGCCATGAATCTATGGAAAACGGCTCAAGCTTGCAAAGTGGATCTACAAGCTCAGTATCTACCAGGGAAACAAAACATCCTGGCAGACAGTCTCAGCAGGAACCTGTCAGACCCACACGAATGGATACTGGACACCGAAATAAAGATGATTACAGCAGTCTGGGGATGCCCGCACATAGATCTTTTTGCATCCCCCCTCAGTCATCAACTACAGATTTTTTGCACAAGGACATTCCACGAGCTAGCATGGAAAGTGGATGCACCATCATTCAGTTGGAGAAATCTCTCGGGGTATGCCTTCCCGCCTCTACCTCTTCTTCCACGGGTGTTATTAAAGATCAAGCAGGACAAGCCAAGACAATAATTTTACTGGCCCCAAATTGGCCTCTACAGTTTTGGTACCCAGCACTGAAAAACCTCTCTCAGGAGCCCCCTTGGGTTTTACCTCGGACTCCACTCCTTTTGTCCCAACACCAAGATCAGGTTCTACACTCTCATGTCAAAACTCTCATCCTGGCTAATCCAGGGTCTATGATTAATTCTCTCCTAGCCAAGCAGGTTATGGGTGTCATTTTAAAGGCCAGATGCCCTAGCACTAGAAAATCTTATGCAGGAAAATGGAAAAGATTTTGCACCTGGATGCATGCTCAGGATTCAGATCCTCTTACTCCTAATATCCCTCTGATTTTACTGTACCTGACAGACCTATTACATAAGGGTCTTTCCTTCACTTCCATAAAGATACATGCCTCTATCTCTGCTCATTGCAATACAGACCCTCCAATCTTTTCCCACCAGCTCATGAGACAGTTTCTCAGAGGAGCTAAGAATTTAAGGCCCCCTAGATCTCCACCCATACCTGCCTGGGATCTCAACTGTGTTTTGGAAAAACTCACTTTATCTCCTTTTGAGCCTGCTGCCACATCTGACATCAAGTTTTTATCATGGAAGACAGCCATCCTTTTGGCTCTGACCTCTGCCAGGAGAGTTTCGGAGTTGCAAGCTCTCATGGCTGTGGAACCTTATATTATTTTTCACCAAGACAGGGTGTCTTTAAGGACTAATCCTACTTTCATGCCTAAGGTGGTTTCCAAAGTGGCTTTAAATCAAACTATACACCTGCCAACTTCCTTGGATGTACACAGACAACTTTGTTTTTACCTGGACAGAACATCAGGAAAACAGACAATTTCTAAATGGATCGCTCATGGAATCAGATTTTGTTACTGTCACCATGGAAAACAAATCCCAGGAAGTATTATGACTCACTCTACCAGGGCTGCTGCTACTTCAGCTGCCTTCCTCAGGGGAGTACCTACCAAAGACATTTTGGAAGCTGCAACTTGGAGTTTGGTGCATACTTTTTCTAAGCACTACAATCTACCTCTGTACTCTTAAGTCTAGGGCAGGCTTTGCTTCTGCAATCTTGCAGGGTCTTTTAGCCGCCCCCCTCTAATTTATGACCACTTTCCTTTTCTTCTTCTTTGGGATTCAACCCTACAGTGATGACTGCAACAGTGAAACACGATGAACATAGTACAGTTGTGTACAATTACCATAAATGTCGATGTTCGAGTGTCTTCACTGTTGCAGTCTGGGTTACCCTCCCTCCTGTCCCCTCTTATTTTTTCTTTTGTGTGGTTCCTTTCTTCACCCTTCTTCTGAGGTGTATTTGCAAAGGGTATGGGGTCATACTCATTTCGGAACTCCTGACATCTGGGGCAAGAAAAACTGGAGAACATGCCGTCGGCTGCCAGCTTTGTACTCCTGGCGCACTGACGTCAGGGAACATGGCTAAGCAGCCGTCGCCGGACCCAGACTTTGGGATTCTGGCCGACCGAGGACTGCCTGCTGGCAGGGAAGAACCGTACAGTGATGACTGCAACAGTGAAGACAATCTTAACATCTACATTTATGGTAAGTGTACACAAGTGTACTTTCTGATTCGCAGGCCTCTACTGAGACCCATTCGGACTCCTGTATGCCGCGAGATGCTTCAACTATGGAACCCGTGGATGTGTCTACCTTGGATGGCTCCAGAGCCACTGTGCAGTCACCGGCTTCTGAGGGTGTATTCAGGCATACGGACTTGCTTATTAAACCGACGCCGCCTCCTTTACTTAGGACTACATCTTGATCCATGTCTAAAAAAACGACGCCCAGGCCACATGCTCAGGCCTCTAGGCCTAAAAAAACAAATAAGAATGACTGAAGATCTAATAAATCTAATCAGGGGTAGCCCCCCCCCCCCCGCCTTCTAAGAGGCTTAGGACTGAAGTTGATTGTGAATCTTCTGATCAGTATTCTGTCTTTTCTGACTCTTCTGATGATGTGGATTTGCACTTACATACTTAAGAGGATTCTGATGCAGAGGACCCTATTCCCTCTGCTTCCCTTCCTGAGGATTTTTCTTTTGGGGAAACCTTACATACTCTAGGGGAGCATTTCTACTGGGAAAGCCAGGATTTTTCTGATTCAAAAAAGAGGCTTAGGGATTTCCTTCTCCTACCTCAGCATAGGCCTTTAGCTATTCCTCCTGTACTAGACTTTGTTGATGATGCTTTCTCAGAATCTAGATTGGCCCCTGATTCCCTGCCTCCTGCTCCAGGAAAACTTGGCAGATACTACAGGGTTCCTAAGTCCCACAAGTTCCTTTTCAAAAATCATATTGCAGATCCAGAGACTATTTCACAGGGGCCCAAGGACATTAAGGCTTCTACTGCTAAAAATCTTACCCCTTCTGATAGAGACTCCAGGGCGCTGGATAGGTGGGGTAAGGAGGTTAACACTTCTGCAACCTTGGCCATTAGGGCTTTAAACTACCAGATGTTATGTGGTCCAATCTCGCCTACATTCTTACTCACGGGTTCAGAGCCGAGCATCGGCTTCGACTCGGCCAACTTTATTTTTCTAGCACAAAGTCTCTAATTGGCTGGGCCAACTGGTATCCCATGTTGCACTGCTCCATAGCCCCAGATCTCGTTTTCTGCTCGTGTAGCTAAGACGTGGTCTCGCTTGGCTTTGGCCAAGTACCTTTAAAACTTCTTTTTTCTCTCGGAAAATTGTGGTTTTCCTCACAAAAGCTATTTTAATAGCTGTTTTTGCTTGTTAGTTATCGTGTTTTGTGTGTTTTTGGTATCCCTTCTGTTCTGGCGGGCTAGGCCCATTTAATTTAGAAGAACTAGTCCTCCCTGTTTGTCTAGTTTTTGTCTAATATTCCTGTTCTGTGTTGAGAGTGATGTCCTTCAAGGATGCATCTGCAGTCCCAACATATGGGTTGTCCTGCCTCAGGCAGCCCTTTGGTCGGCCGGATTCCAAAGTCTGGGTCTGGCCTCGGCTGATGTCGCACTTCACCCGACGTCATAGCTGCAGTGAATTGGGTATAAAGGCATCAGCCGAAGCCATTTTCCTCAGTTTTCTTGCCGCGCGGTGCCCGAAGCAGAAGCTGTTCGCAAGTGCCGGTCGGTCAGATCCAGAGATTTCTACTACCGAAGACTTCTAAAAAGCTAAGTACCCCGTTGGGGACTCTTTCTTGCCTCAGCCGATGTCAGAAAAAGTAAATAATTGTTTAACTTGTGGGAAACAAATACCTCATAAGGATTTCCACTCTTACTGCCTTCCTTGCTTAGGCCCAGACAATGACGTATCAGCTTGTCTAGCCTGTGCTTCCTTCAACCGACGGACACTTAGACGTCAGTCGGAGTTTGCAGAGGAGTTTTTTGGTCCCGCTTTTGCTTACAAAATGCCGTCGGAGACTCCGACTTCACAATTAGCTAAAAAGCGTAAGAAAAAGGACTGACACTCGCGGTCCGCGGTTTCGGCCGAAACCACGGTTAAGCCTACCGCGAGTGTCACGGTTTCGGCTGAAACCGAGTCCTCACTTCTTCCTTCGGCCGAAAGCATGCCTCCGACAGCCGAGGCCTCAAGCATGGCTGAATCTGCTACTGAAATTTCCCCTGCTGTAGCAGGCACCCAGGATTTATCAGATACTATTCCTTTAGACATATCTACTCCTGCACGTGGAGCTGCTAGGCCCCCTGCATCTATGTCTATCAAGGCTTTTTTCTAGGGCTAAAGCAGCTAAATCTTCTAAGGCCTTGCCTGCTAAAACCCCTTCACACAGGCCTACCTCTAGTTCCCAAATGCTCAGCCTGGCTGAGGATCTCATTTCTTTGATCAGGGGATCCCAACCTCTCCCAGACAGGGCCTCTCAACCCCCTCAAGAGAAGAGGCCTAGAGCAGAGCCTCCGGATCCAGTTTCTACAGACTATTCCTCGGATGATTCAGGAAACTCAAATCCTCCAGAAGGCCCTTATTCTCCTTATGAGGATTCTGATGCAGAAGACTCCATTCCTTCTGCCTCTCCTCCTGAGGAATTTTCTTTTGGGGAAACCTTACATGCTATGAGAGAGCAATTTCAATGGCAGGGCCAGGATTTTTCAGATTCAAGGAAAAGGCTTAGGACCTTTTTACATTTACCACAGCATAGGCCTTTAGCCATTCCTCCAGTACTAGCAGTTGTGGATGATGCATTTAATGATGCCTGTACTGCCCCTGACTCTCTTCCCCCGGCCCCTGCTAAGCCCGACAGATATTACAGGGTCCCGGACACACACTTTCACTTGTATAAGGCTCCTATTGCAGATCCTGAAACCATTTCAACAGGGCCCCAAAGCTGTAGCAGCTGCCTCTGCCAAAAACCCCCTCCCCTCTGAAAGAGAATCTAGAGCATTAGAGAGATGGGGTGGAAAAGTTTATACTTCTGCTACTCTTTCGGCTAGGGCCTTAAACTGTCAATTCCACATGATTCAGTATCAGGAATTTTTGTTAGACCAGCTAAATAAAAAACTGTCCTCTCCTGAACCTATAGACCGTAAGTCCCTTCAGGATTTGGTACATAACACTCAGCAGGTCAGTAATCATTCCTTAAAATGCGGCTATGATGCACTGGAGGCTTCCTTTAGCTCAGCTATGACTGGAACAGTGATCAGAAGGCATGCATGGTTAAAAGAGCAATCCTTACCAGACCATGTAAAGTCAAAGCTCCTAGATGCTCCCATGGTGAAACAAAGTTTGTTTGGCTCCCCTGCACTGCAAGTGCTAAAGAAGGTGGAAGAAAAAGCAAAATCTGTCCAAACAGTCAAGGATTTCTTACAGGTCTAGCCTCCGAGGTTTAGTAGAAATTGGCCTTCGAAGAATTGGTCCTTTCCAGACACCTCCAGGGCACAGAGAGGCAGAAATAGACGCCCTAGAGGCAGAGGACAATCCAGAGGTGCCTACAGGGGACGTCAGTGGCAGCCTAACAACCTCAGAAGCACTGCCACAGACCCAGCTACTACCACTTCCACAGGACAGACACAATGACTTGACTCTGATACCGCCTACCAGGGAACAACTGGAAGCACCCTTAGGCGGAAAGCTAGCCTTATTTTCCGTAAACTGGCATTACATTACAGGAGACAAATGGATTTTACAGACAATAGACAAAGGCTACAGGTTTCACTTCCACACTCTACCAGAAAAGAGAGGAATGCCAAACCTACCACCAAACCAAAAAACAAGCGCTCTAGGACAAATCAATCACTTACTAAGGATGAGAGCTATAGAAAAGGTACCACCTATGGAACAAGGACAAGGATTTTACTCCAGACTTTTCCTGGTACCAAGGAAAGAAAACCAATGGAGGCCTATTCTCGACCTGTCCGCTCTGAATACATATCTCATTGTTCCAAAATTCAAAATGCTGACCCTACAGCAACTTCTTCCCATGCTGGGCAAGGAGTCTTGGCTAGTGACTCTAGATCTCAAGGAGGCATACCTGCACGTCCCTATACGACCAGATTGCAGAAGATACCTCAGATTTCTTGCAGGATCAGAGCATTATCAATTCTCAGCATTGCCCTTTGGCTTATCTACTGCGCACAGAGTATTCACGAAATGCCTGGCATCAGTAATTGCTCATTGCAGGCTTCAGGAAATTCAGATTTATCCATACCTGGACGACTGCCTAATACAAGCGGACAACAAGACCAAATTAACCAAAGATTTGGAAAAGGTTATACAACTACTGCAAGCCCTGGGATACACAGTCAACATGAAAAAGTCAAGACTGATACCATCCCAAAGGACAACATTCTTGGGTGCAGAACTGGACACTTCAAATCAAATGGCATTTCTCACAGCAGAAAAGCAAAAGCAACTACCACTCTATTTCATGGCATTAACAACACAGAACCAGCTTACTGCAAGGAAAGTCCTGCAAGCCCTGGGTTACATGGCATCCTGCATAATATTGATTCCACATGCCAGGCTGCACATGAGGAAGTTGCAATGGTACCTAAGGAATATATGGTCTCAACACAAGCACAGTCTAGAAGCTCAGATTCCAATAATTCCATGCCTGAAACAAGAATTCCTGTGGTGGGCTCAGGCCTGTCAGTTGAACAGAGGACTGCCTTTCCACAAACCTCGCCCAAGCCAGACTATCACCACGGACGCCTCAAACCTAGGCTGGGGGGCACACATGGTGGACAAGTGTATACAAGGCCTATGGACACAAGACCAGCTGAACCTACACATAAATCAAAAAGAGATGCTGGCAGTGAAACAGGCACTACAGGCATTCAGACCGTTTCTTCAACAGGGTCATTTGCTGATGAGGACGGACAATACCACAGTCATGTGGTATATCAACAAACAGGGAGGCACACACTCATATCCTCTATGCCGGATGGCAATGGACCTGTGGGATGTGGCCCTGAACCTCAGCATTCAACTCCAAGCCATATTTGTGCCAGGAAAAGAAAATATACTAGCAGACACCTTAAGCAGAACTACCACGGATGCCCACGAATGGATGCTGCATCCAGACATCTTCAAATCCATTACAAAGAAATGGGGACTACCAGAAATAGACCTGTTTGCATCCCCACACAACCACCAATTGAGGAAATTCTGCACAAGGACTTACCACCCACTTGCTTGGAAGGTGGACTCCCTATCCTTCAGTTGGGAAAACCTGACAGCATATGCATTCCCACCTCTTCCTTTGATGCACAAAGTGCTACTGAAGATCAAAGAAGATCACCCAAGGATCATCCTGATAGCTCCCGACTGTCTGTGGCAGCATTGGTACCCGCTACTGAGGAGTATGTCTCGGACACACGCATGGCCTCTACCTCTAGTTCCCTTACTGCTAACACAGAACAACTACAAGATCCTACATCCAAACTTAAAAACACTGCAGCTAGCCGCTTGGAATATTACATAAAACAAAATAACACAGATTTATCTCAGAGGGTTAAAGACATTATCATGGAGGCTCGCAGACCCTCCACAAGGAAGACTTATTCAGCCAAATGGAAAAGATACCTCATTTGGAGTGCAGCAAAAGGAGCAAATGTATCATTAGCAAACATAGCTAACATCCTGGAATACTTAGCAGAACCTTTCCACAATGGCCTGTCTTACTCCTCCATTAAGATTCATGCATCAGCAATTTCAGCAGAATACAACATGGATCCTCCAGTCTTCTCTCATCCTCTACTCAGGCAGTTTCTGAGAGGAATTAAAAATGTAAAGCCTCCAAGGAAGCCTCCTCTGCCTACATGGGACCTTAACTTTGTGCTGGAAAAGTTAACACTACCCCCTTTCGAACCAGCAGCAACAGCAGAATTACAGTTCTTATCTTGGAAAACTGCTTTCATGCTTGCAATCACTTCAGCAAGAAGGGTTTCTGAATTACAGGCATTAATGGCAGTACAGCCCTTCCTTATCTTCCATCAGGATAGAGTGTCCTTGAGAACTAACCCTACTTTTATGCCAAAGGTGGTCTCCAGAGTATCATTGAACCAAGCAATCCACCTACCAACATTCTTCCCCAACCCACAGAACAGGGGGGAAAGGCTACTATATACCTTGGATGTGCACAGGCAATTGCGCTACTATCTGGACAGAACCAAGAACATTAGAAAAACTGACCAGCTTCTGGTAGCATATGCAACAGGAATGGAAGGAAAAGCAATTTCAAAACAGACAATCTCAAAATGGATAGGAAATTGCATTAGATTTTGTTACTCTTTTCATGGAAAGACAACTCCAGAAAACATCAGACCTCACTCCACGAGGAGTGGCTACCAAAGACATTTTAGAAGCTGCTACTTGGAGCTCCGTGCATACATTTGCCAAGCATTATAATCTACCTTTATACACCAGATCCCGAGCAGGTTTTGCAACTGCTGTTTTGCAAGGGATCTTGACTACACCATAATCATCTTAGTACCTCCTCCCCCAGTTTGGTTATGGTATTCTACCCATATGTTAGGACTGCAGACGCATCCTTGAAGGACATAGTACAGTTTTGTACCTACCATAAATGTAGATGTCCGAGAGGTATGCATCTGCAGTCAGGATTACCCACCCTCCTTCCCCTCTGTGGTACTCCTAGGGTATTTGCCCATCTTGTAGCTAGCTGGGGGAATCTATTATGGTGTATTTGTTTGTATATATGTATATACATGTTTATTTTTGTTTGCTCTCTACTGTTTGGAATCATTTGCATTTATCCAAATTTAGCCTTCCTAGAGGGCACCTGGCATCTGGGGCAAGAAACACTGAGGAAAATGGCGTCGGCTGATGCCTTTATACCCAGTTCACTGCAGCTATGACGTCGGGTGAAGTGCGACATCAGCTGAGGCCAGACCCAGACTTTGGAATCCGGCCGACCGAAGGGCTGCCTGAGGCAGGACAACCCATATGTTAGGACTGCAGATGCATACCTCTCGGACATCTACATTTATGGTAGGTACAAAACTGTACTTTTTTTCTCCTTTGTGTAGTGTGTGTGAGTAGATTCAAGAATCGTTTAAGTTAGAGATTCTTGTCTGCTGTTGTTAGCTGTAGTTTCCCGCCTTAGCTGTTTTTTCTCGGGCCTAAGGTCCTGTTTCTTTGAGTTTCAATTGGTGTACAAGTGCCTGTCAATATGTCTAAAGATCAGAAAGATCAAAAGGAACATAAACCTTCTGGGTTTAAGAAAAGTTCCAAATGCAACTACAAGATGTCCATTACAGATGGACATTCCGTTTGTGTTTACTGCCTAGGAGCAATTCATCTACAAGAGTCCTGTAGCTTTTGTCACGCCTTCAGTCCGAGGGTGCTACAGGAAAGGAAAAACAAACTTATATTGAAGGGGTTTTTAAAGCCTTCCTTTGAGGAGTCCTTGGACTCTTCCTCTGGTTCTCAAGCTAAGCCCAAGACTTCTAAGGCTAAGAAGAGATCTCCAGCTCCGTCTGTTTCTACAGAGCCACCGGAGAAGACTGCCAAATTGGATTCTACCTCCTCAGCTCCTCGGGGCCGCAGGAGGTATCTGTTGTGCTGGAATAGGCCTCTGCTCCAATTCTGTTAGAACCCATTCGGAGCCGGTCCCCAAGTGTTGGGCATGGATCTCCAGGCAGGAGGTCAGTCACCTTCTCTTTCCTCCATATCCTCCAGACTTTCTGATTTGGATGTTAATAGGGTGGTTCAGAGGTTCCTGCAGTCGCATGTGTTGGCAAAATTATTTTCGGCTCTGACCGAGTCGGCTCCGGAGCCAGTCCTGATGCTTGTACCGATAGTTCCTACTCCGAGCACCTCCTTGTCTTCGGAGCCGGAGTGTTCTGCTCCGAGTGATGCGATAGTTCCTCCTCCGAGCACCTCCCTGTCTTCGGAGCCGGAGTGTTCTGCTCCGAGTGATTATCTTCTGCTGGCCCCGATACCTCACAAGGGTCTATCAGTGCCAACGTTGGCTCCAACCATGTCGGCTCCGTCCTCTGGTTTCGGAACTCTGGTTTCCTCTGTCAGGCCCGAGCGGGATACTTCGGGAGTTCCGTCTGTTCCGAGCCTCCCTCTTGGCGCATCGGCTCGTGTAACTCCAGCTCCGGTCGTGGCCTCGGAGGTCGGTCTTCGGATTCGGGGGGACCTGCCTTTGAGGCCATGAGGAGCGCACTGGCCAGATCTTCAGTTACATCACCCGGATCTGTCATTCCATCCCCTTCCACACCGGCTAGAGCAGCTGATGTCCCCCTATCAGTAGATGGCGGAGCCCAAAGGTCTGGGGATAACCCCATGAGCGGTCCCCTACTTTGAGGGCCCCTCTGAGTCTGTGCCTGAGGAGGCCCCAAGAAAGAAGTTGTGCAAGAGGAAGCACATAGACTCCCAGGACGAGTCTCTCACTTCTGATACCCACCTCGAGGAATCAGAGGGGTCCCCCAAGTCGTCTTCCGATGACGTCTCTTTCTCCGACATCCTGGAGATTTTGAGGCAGAGAGGCGGCTGGCCGTCCAAGACCCCCCACTGAGGAGGAGTCTGTATTCCTCAAGGCCTTTGGTGCTCAGCCTTCCACCTCCTGGGTGTCTCATCCTTCGATGATCTCCTAGATTTGATTTGCCGAAGGTTGTGGGAGACTCCTGACTCAGTGGAACCGGTACCCAGACGCCCTAATAAATTTCTTTCAGCTCCCCATGGAAAAGAGTTCCTGTCCAAAGGGTTTTCTGTGGATGCCATGGTGGTGGCGGCGGCCCCTCAGCAGGAAGTAGCCGAGTTTTCTTCCTCCGTCCATCCTCCTAACAAGGAGTCCAGAAGTATGGATCGGTACGGGAAGCGTACCCTCTTTTCAGCAACCTTCACCCTACAGTCTCTGAATTATCTTTGTCATTTTACTTGGCTCCAGAGAGATCTCCTTAAAGAGTTAGGAGATACTCTAATGGGTAACGTACCTGAGGCATTAGCGCAGACCGTCAACGCCCAGTTGTCTACCCTTGGCTCGATTGTCAACTCGTCCATGAGGCTCATATCTTATGCAGCCGAAGGGGCGAGTAGGGCAACTAGTTCAGGTGTAGCCCTCAGGAGGCAAGCCTGGATGCACCTGTGTCATTTCGCGGAGGCCTTCAAGTCTTCCTTCACTGACTCCCCCTTTGATGGGTCCTCACTCTTTGGGACCAAAGTGAAAGACACCCTCACCAGATGCAAGCAAGAGGGAAAGACCCTGTCTGCCATAAGGGTCTGTTTTTCCCTCCCTTCTAGGCCTTGCCCCAAGGCTCAGAGAGGAGGGAAGATGTGGTTCAAAAAGTCACAGAAGTCTTTCCCTGCCGCTCAAGGTGAGTCCCCCTCCAGAGGCAGAGGGGGAGGATATTCTGGAAGACGCCGCCCCCAGGGGCAGTGGAGGCCCTCGCAATTCAGGAGACTGTGATTCCTTTCGTGGGTCTTCCTATCATCGTTCCTGATGTATTGCCTGACTGTGCTTTTCTGGAGCCAGTCGGGGGCCGCATTTCGTTGTACCCAGAAGCCTGGGGCATGTATCACTCAGGATCGATGGGTGCTTTGAATAGTTACCGGAGGTTATACCATCCGCTTGCTGTCATCCCCTTGCTATCATACCCCCCTCCAGTCAAGAGAATCTCGGACGTTCCACCCAGTCAAAGGGATCACGCAACACTAGAAATTTCAAAGTTGCTAGAAAAAGGAGTCATCCAACCTGTCCCCTCAGACCAGATCGGATTAGGGACTTACTCAAGACTCTTTTTGGTGCCGAAAAAAACAGGGGACCTGAGAGCCATCTTGGATCTCAGCTGACTGAATCACTACATTCTGAAGTCCAAGTTCCGAATGGTCACCCTCCAGTCTATTTTTCCGTTACTGGGAAAAGAAGTATGGATGTGCTCTATCTATCTCAAGGATGCTTACTACCATATCAAAATGGACAGGGCATCCAGGAGTCACTTGCACTTCCGGCTGGGAGCCTGTCATTTTCAGTTTTGTGCCCTGCCCTTTGGTCTCACCACAGCCCTCAGGGTGTTCACCAAGTGTTTGGCAGTGGTGACAGCTCACCTGAGACATCAAGGATTCCAAGTGTTTCCATACCTGGACGACTGGCTCCTCACTGCCCCCACCAGGCATCTTCTCATTCAGGCCAGGGAAGCGACCATTGCCCTTTGTCATCGACTAGGAATTACCTTGAACTGGGGAAAGTCTGCCTTGCTGCCCTCACAGCGTGTCACATTTATAGGCGCAGAGCTAAACAGCGTTCGAATGCGGGCGTTCCTGCCCCAAGAAAGGATAGGAGTGTTGCAGAGTCAGGTTCTCGCATTGTTACCCCTCAAAGTTCAGGCCAGATGGGTTCTACAGCTCCTGGGATCCATGGCAGCCACCATTATGTTAGTGCCTCTAGCCAGATTACACATGAGGCTTCTGCAGTGGCGGCTACTTGCCCAATGGTCCTTTCAGGAATTCCCTCTGTCCCACTTGATCCTACTCTGTGCAAACAGGACATACGTTGGTGACTGCACTCCACCAACCTGGACGAAGGGAAACCGTTTGTTCCTATGTCACCTGTTGCCACGGTGACCACAGATGCCTCCCAGATGGGGTGGGGGGGGCATTATCTTGGCAGGATGGTCCAAGGCACATGGCAAGATCACGAGGTACATCTGCACATCAATGTCTTAGAGATGAGAGCCATGTTACTGGCATTATGAGCACTTCAGAGCTCTCTCCCTCTGGGAACGATTGCAATTCACTCGGACAACATGTCCGTTGTGTGGTACCTAAACAAGCAAGGGGGAACCGGATCTTATCCCCTGTGCAAAGAGGCTATGCGAGTGTGGCAATGGTCAGTGTCTTCCCAATGGTTCCTAGTGGCAACGCACATTCCAGGGAAGGCCAATGTGATAGCAGACAGGCTGAGCAGAGCTATTCTGATGCCTTACGAGTGGTCCCTGAACCGCCGTGTTGTGGAACAGATTTTCAACAGGTGGCGTCAGCCTTGCTGCGATCCTTTTTGCCAATCCCCTCTATGCCAAGTGCAGCAACTACTTCACTCTTATCCCACCACAGGGGGAGTTACCCAGGGATGCTCTAGTCCACGATTGGCCCCCCGGTCTGCCCTATGCTTTCCCTCCCTTTCCTCTGTTACCAAGAGTGATTCAGAAAGCCATATCCTTGGAAAGCAAGATGATTCGAATTGCCTCACACTGGCCTCGCCAAGTCTGGTTCTCCTTTCTTCATCAGTATGCAGTGGGCAGTCCTTGGATTCTGGACCCAGCGCCAGACCTACTGACACACATGTCGGGACAGTCCCATCCCTCCCTGCGGACCCTCAGGTTGACAGCCTGGCTACTCCACTTCCATCCTTAGTCAGACTTCTTTGTTTTTCACCTGAGGTAGCACACATTTTATCCTCTTGTCATAAATCTTCCACCAGGAACATTTATTTTAGCAAGTGGAAAAGATTTTCTATTTGAGCTCATGCCCAGGGACTGGACCCTTACACAGCCCCTATTCCTGCTGTTTTGGATTTTTTATCCATGCTGTTTCAGTAGGGTTCTGCTTCTGCGACCATTAAGGTCCAGCTGGCCGCTATTTCTAATTTTCATACCTCTTACGCACCTTCTCTTATGGCTCATAAACTCTGTAAGGCCTTTTTGAGGAGCACCTTGTTACTACGGCCTCCTGTGTCAGAACCCATCATGCCATGGGATTTAAACTTTGTCTTGCAAGCCCCGACTTCCCCACCATTTGAGCCAGCTGCTACCTCTGAATTAAAAGTTCTGTCTTGGAAGACTGCCTTCTTAATAGCCATCACATCAGCCAGACGGGTGTCGGAGATTCAAGCTCTGTCCATCAAATCAAGGGGGCTATTTAATCTTTCATAAGGACAGGGTTTCCTTGAGACCTAATTCGTCCTTTCTTCCTAAAGTAACATCTACTGTTAATCTCAATCAGTCTATTGAGCTGCCAGTTTTCTTCCCTCAATTTCCAACAAGGCAGAGTTTAGATTTCATCAGTTGGATGTGCACAGGCAGCTACGATTCTGCTTACACAGGACAAAACAACTCGGGCAATCTGACCAATTGTTTGTGTCCTTTTCAGAAAATAGAACAGGTTGCCCGATTTCTAAGATTACAATTTCCAGATGGATTTCTGATTGCATTTCCTATATCTCTTCGTCAGCGGGCAGAAATTTACCGTTCCCCATCAAGGCTCACACTACCAGGGATGTTTCCACTTCAGTAGCTTACCATTTCAGGCTATTTTTGGATGATATTTGTACTGCGGCCACGTGGGCTTCTCCTTGCACCTTATTACTCATTACAAATTAGATGTGGTTCCACAGTTCAGGGCTATCTTCCTTTGAGCCTCCCAGGATAGAGGTGCTGGGGACACTGTCCCGTGAGTAAGAATGTAGGCGAGATTGGACCACATAACATCTAGAAGTTATGTACTCACCATAACGTTCGATGTATGTGGTCCATCTTGCCTCACATTCTTACGTACCCTCCCACCTTCCCCCCTTCTGGAGGATTTGGAGGTGACATTTGGTACTGAGTACCCTTCAATGTTGGTGTTTTTTCTTTACTACCCTGGATAGTGTTCTACCTTCCTGGATTGTGGTTGTGCATGGGGTGTGACTGTGGATTGCTGCAAACTAGATCTGGGGTATGGAGCAGTGCAACATGGGATACCAGGTTAGCCCAGCCAATTAGAGACTTTGTGCTAGAAGAATAAAGTTGGCCGAGTCAGAGCTGATGCTTGGCTCCAAAACCCTTGAGTAAGAATGTGAGGCGAGATGGACCGCATACATAGAACGTTATGGTGAGTACATAACTTCTAGTTTCATATGTTAAAATATCAGCAGCATGTTATTGGACTGCTTAAACAGAAAATGACGATTCCTGACTGTGTGGAAAATAAAGAATTACAGGATTTAATGCATCCTGCCGAACAAGTTGGAAAACGTACTTTGCAATGTGGTTTTGTTTCATTAGAGGCCTCTTGCAGGGTTGTTGCTACTGGGTCTGTAATCAGAAGGCATGCTTGGCTTAAGGAGCAATCTTTGCCTGATCATGTTAAAGCTAAATTGTTGGATGCTCCTTTAAGTCAGGACTGCCTGTTTGGCAACAAGACTGAGGAAGTTCTTAAAAAGATGGAAGTTGAAGCTAAATCTATGCAAACTGTTGATTTTTTACAAGTTCAGCCTTCTAGATTTAGTAGGCACTGGCCCTCTAAGAATTGGTCCTTTCCAGCCCCTTCTAGGTCTTCTCAAGCCAAACCCAGCATAAACCTCAGGTTTCAGTCCCAGGGGATTCGCAGAACTAAGCAGTGGGAGGCCTCCACTTCCAAGTCGGGGAATAGTAAGACTCCCCCCTATAGTAAACTGTCTCAATGACTCCTTTTAAAATTTCCAAGCACTTATCAACTGACTGCCCTTTTGGGGGGGGAATTGCTCTTCATGCAAAGAATTGGGAACTCATTACCCGGGACAAATGGGTTTTAAATATAGTGTTCCAGGGATACAGATTTCACTTCCACACGTTGCCAACACCAAGTGGGTGGCCGGACCTACCCCCAAATCAGTGGCAGAGGCCCCAGAACAAGTACTTTCTCTCTTAAGCATGGGGCCTATTCATCTGATACCAGAAGAGGAAAAGGGACAAGGTTTCTACTCGAGACTTTTCCTGGTACCCAGAAAAGACAATTTATGGCATCCTATCCTGGACCTGTCTACTCTAAACATCTTTTTGAAGATTCCAAAATTCAAGATGATGACTCTTCAATTACTTCCTATGCTAGGCAAAGATGCCTGGTTGGCAACACTAGATTTAAAAGAAGCATACCTGCACATTCCAGTCAGGGAATCTTGCAGAAGATACCTACGCTTCAAAGCAGGCTACATGCACTGTCCGTTCTCTGCACTGCCCTTTGGCTTATCTACTTGAGCCCAGGGTAGTCACGAAGTGCCTAGCTCCAGTTATTGCATTTTGCAGGCAAAGAAATATTCAAATATACCCATACCTGGACGATTGCCTAATTCAGGCAGAAAGCCAGGACATACATTTGAATAATCTGGCCTTTGTAAAAAGGGTTCTAACTTGTCTGGGGTACACCATAAACTAAAAGAAATCACACCTGGTACCCTGTCCACAAATTGTATTCCTGGGAGCAAGCTTGAATACACCTTCCCAGATGGCTTACCTCACGCCAGAAAAGCGAATTCATTTGACAACCTACTTCAGACAAGTGGCCACAAAAAACCCTGCTATCTGCAAGACAAATACTGCAAGCCTTGGGGTTCATGGCCTCCTGCATTCTTCTAATTCCATATGCAAGACTGCATATGAGGAAACTACAGTGGTATCTAAAAAGCCTATGGTATTGAAATTCTCAAGACCTAGAAACAATTATTCCTACCATACCTTGCCTATGCCTAAGAGTTCCCTTAGTGGGCAGAGGCCTGCCAGCAAAACAAGGGACTACCTTTCACACCACCCCCTGCCGCCCAAACCCTAACAACAGATGCATCAGACTATGCATGGGGGGCTCACCTGGCAGGGAAGTGCATTCAGGGCAAATGGAACCCAAGTCAAATGCACCTGCATATCAATCAAAAAGAAATGTTAGCTGTACAGAATGCTCTGACAGCCTTCAAAGACCGCATTCTTCCAGGGCAACTAATGGTAAAGACGGACAAAACCACTGTTATATTGTACATAAACAAACAGAGGATACACATTCTTACCCCCTCTGCAGACTAGCCATGGCATTGTGGAACACAGCCTTGAGCTACCAAGTGCACCTACAAGCTCAATTCCTGCCAGGAAAATTAAATACACTTGCAGACGGACTAAGCAGAAACCTCATGGCCCCACACGAATGGAAACTGGAATCAAGGATTTTCAACATGTTGACAAGCAAATGGGGAAGCCCAGATATAGACCTGTGTGCCTCTCCCCAGAACTACCAATTGGACAAATTTTGCACAAGGACTCCCCACAAACAAGCCTAGAAAGTGGATGTTCTGTCCTTCAGCTGGAAAAACCTGTCAGTCTATGCCTTCCCCCTTCTGTCTCTGCTCTCCAAAGTACTACTAAAAATCATACAGGACAAACCAAGGATGAATTTGATTGCTGCAGACTGGCCGTGCCACCACTGGTACCCCCTCCTGCGCAGTGTGTCATGATTATCTCCATGCACCTGCCTATGACTCCTTCCCTGCTGTCTCAGCATTAGAACCAGATTCTGCACCCTCCGCTTCCAACACTGAACCTTGCAGCCTGGCTAATTACTTGATCTCTCCTTTACCATCCCTCAGCAAACCTGTGATGGATATCATTTTAGAGGCAAGGAGGCCTAGTAATAGAAAATCTTATGCTGAAAAATGGAAAAGATTTTGTGCCTGGAACCAGTCTCAAGGCATGAGCACAGCAGCGCCCAATTTACCTCAGATTTTACAATATTTAACTGAGATGCTTCAAAAGGGTCTGTCTTTTTCCTCCATTAAAATCCACGTCTCAGCCATTTCGGCTCGTAACACAGAACCTCCCCTCTTCTCTCATCTACTGCTCAAGCAGTTCTTCAGAGGGGCTAAAAATTTGAGACCACCCAGAAAAGCTCCAACCCCAGCCTGGGACCTTAGGTGAGGTCTTGAAGAAACTCACTCTACCTCCTTTCGAGCCAGCTGCTACTGCAGACTTAAAATTTCTTTCTTGGAAAACAGCTTTCCTTTTGGCAATCACTTCAGCTAGAAGGGTATCTGAATTACAGGCCGTTATGTCAGTGGAGTCTTTCATCATCTTTCATGCGGACAGGGTGTCCCTCAGAACCAATCCATCCTTCATGCCCAAGGTGGTATCCAGTGTGGCTCTTAATCAGTCCATTCATTTGCAAACCTTCTTTCCCAGTCCACAGAATAAAGGGGAATGGATACTGCATTCCTTAGATTTGCAGGGACAACTTAGATTCTACTTGGACAGGACTAAACCTCAAAGGAAATCTGAACAACTGCTGGTGGCATTTGCTGCAGGGGCAGAGGGGCAGGCTATTTCAAAGCAAACCATTTCTAAATGTATAAATAAGCCATTGCATTAATTTCTGCTATAAGCACCATGAAAAACCTATCCCCCAGGGGATCAGACCTCACTCCACCAGGGTTGCATCTACTTCTACAGCCTTTCTCAGAGGCGTCCCTACCAGGGACATCCTAGAAACTACTACTTGGAGTTGTGTACATACTTTCACCAAGCATTATCATTTGCCAATTTTCTCTAAATCCAGAGCTGGCTTTGCCACTGCAGTCTTGCAGGGCCTTATAGTGGGCCCTAATGCTATCTAAATTCCTCCTCCCAACCATAGCTTTGGGAATCTGCCCAAATGTAATGACTGCAACAGTGAAACACGAAGAACATAGTACAGTCGTGTACACTTAACATGAATGTAGATGTTCGAGTGTATTAACTGCTGTCCTGGATACCCTCCTTCAGCCCCCTAACTTCTTTTGGCTATACCTCTACTTTTCTTTACTATGCTTAAAAGCCTTTTTGGTGTATTTGCTTTTTTGTTGGAGGTATATCTTTGTGCTTTTATGTTTAATTGCTTCCCATTAAGGGGGCACCTGACATCTGGGGCAAGAAAAACTGATGTAATGGCGTCGGCTGCATGTCTTATACCCTTGATGGCTTGACGTCATGGAAGAAGGGACAGCAACTGACGCAGGACCCAAGACTTTGTTAATCAGGCTGACTGAGGGCTACCTGCAAGCAGATAACCCAAATGTAATGACTGCAACAGTGAATACACTTGAACATCTACATTTATGGTAAGTGTACACAACTGTACTTTATGTACTCACCATAACGTTCCATCTGAGTAGTTTTTCTTCATTTGTCTTCAACCGTCCCGTCCCCCCCCCCCCCACCTTTCCTCCATCCTTATCGTTTGGGATATGACACCTCCTTTGTACTGGACAGTTATTGCTGGGATCCTTGGTTCTGTCAAGACTAAAGTTCATTTATGATGATGTTCATAGTGTTACCCTGTTGCAGTCATCACACTTGGGTTATCCTGCCGTCAGGCAATCCCGCAGTCGGCCAGAGTTCCAAAGTCTTGGTCCGGCGTCGGTTGCTGTCGCTTCTTCCCTGACGTCAGTCTGCCAGGGGTATACAAGTGGCATCCAACGCCATTTTCTTCAGTCTTTCTTGCCGCGCGGTGCCCGAAGCAGAAGCAGTTTGCAAGTGCCGGTCGGCCGACACCTGAGATTTTCTAATCGAATTTCAGTCCGAAGTGTTCAATAAAGCTAAGTACCCCATTGCGGAACCTTTTCTTGCCTCAGTCCGATGTCAGAAAAAGTTAACAATTGCTTTTCTTGTGGGAAGCAAATACCTCATAAGGACTTCCATTCTTATTGTATTCCTTGCCTAGGCCCAGACCACGACGTCACAGGTTGTCGGTTTTGTGCTAGGTTCAATAAGCGAACTATCAAACGCCGTTTTGATTTCGCTCGACCTTTCTTTGGTAGGAAGCTTAATTATACTATGCCGTCGGAGCAGCCGACGACCGGCATGCATAAAAAAACGCAAGGATGAGGACAGGCAGCCTAGAACCAAGCCAGACTCTGAAGCCTTCTGCTGGGCCTGTCGCTGGTTCTCGGGTTTTCAGTGAGGTGCCTACGCAGCCCCTGACGACTGCAGAATTAGAACCTCAAACAGCTTTGGATTCTCAAGCGGAGAGTACTAGGCCGTTGCAGCCATCTTCATTAGGCCCTTCCGACACCAGAGCAGAAGGCGATGCCGGTGCAGTAGAAACACCTTCGGTTGCAGAAGGTGTCTTCAGACCGACTACACTCGCCATAAAATCTTATGCTAAGCTTAAAACTCCATTAAAATCTAAAAAGACTGTACATCAGTCTCCAGTTCAAGGCCTCATGCCTAAGAAACAGATGCTTAAGATGGCTGAAGATTTGATTACCGTAATCAGGGGTTCCCATCCCCCTCTAGATAAAAGGCCAAGACAAGAGGAGGATTATGCTTCCTCTGACCAGGTTTCAATTTCCTCAGATTCTTCTGAGGACAAGGATTACTTTTTCCCCCTTATGAAGACTCTGATGCTGAAGACTCTATTCCCTCAGCATCTCCCCCTGAAGACTACTCCTTTGGGGAAACTTTACATACCATGAGGGAACATTTCCACTGGGAAGGCCAGGACTACTCTGATCCTAAGAAAAGGCTCCGAGAGTTCCTTTTACTATCCCAGCACAGACCACTTGCTATCCCGCCAGTTTTAGACATTGTGGATTATGTTTACTTAGAATCTAGTCTAAATCCAGACTCTCTACCTCCTGCTCCAGCCAAACCAGATCGATACTACAGAGTACCTGACTCACACAAATTCCTTTATATAAAAGCCCTGTTGCTGACCCAGAAACAATTTCCCAGGGTCCCAAAGGGGCTAAGGCTTCTATGGCTAAAAATCCTGTACCCTCTGAAAGGGATTCCAGAGCACTAGATAGATGGGGAAAGGTTTACACCTCAGCTACTCTAGCTATGAGAGCATTAAATTGTCAGTTCCACATGCTGAAATATCAGCAATTCCTAATGTCTCAATTAAAACAAAAAAATGAGCACCCATTCTGAACAGTCTGAATTCAAGGAAATGCAGGATCTGTTGCATGCAGCTGAACAGGTGGGCAAGCATACTTTACAATATGGATTTGATTCATTGGAAGCTTCCTGTAGAGCAGTTGTGACTGGGTCTGTCATACGTAGACATGCTTGGTTAAAAGAACAAACCTTGCCTGATCATGTTAAAGCAAAATTATTGGATGCACCTTTACAGCAGGATGTCTTATTTGGTGTCAAAGCAGAAGAGGTTTTAAAGAAAATGGAGGATAAGGCAAAGTCTATGCAGACGGTCAAGGATTTTTTATAGGTACAACCCCCTCGTTTCAGCAGAAATTGGCCAACAAAAAACTGGTCCTTTCCAGCTTCTGACAGACCACAGAGGGGCAAATACAGACGCCCAAGGGGCAGAGGTCAGTCACAAGGCCCTTACAAACCTCGCCAATGGGGTGCCGCTACCCAAAAAGGAGCAGAAGACAGGCCCCAAGCTAGCAGAAGACAAACACAATGACTTAACCCTCAAACTACCAAGCAAATCTCTCTTGGCAGCTCCCTTGGGAGGAAAATTAGCACTTTTTGCAGACAACTGGCACATCATCACAAAAGACAAATGGGTCCTAAACATTGTCTCACATGGATACAGATTCCACTTTCACACCTTGCCAAGGATAAAAGGAATGCCAAACCTGCCACCAAATCAATGGGCAGAGGCACAAAAACAAATTACAGCTCTCATGGACGTGAGAGCCATTCAACAGGTACCTACACAGGAGCAAGGACAAGGATTTTACTCGAGACTCTTTCTAGTCCCCAGAAAGGACAAAGCATGGAGACCCATTCTGGACCTTTCAGTTCTGAACACCTATCTGCAAGTACCCAAATTAAAGATGCTAACACTACAGCAGCTTCTTCCCATGCTGGGCAAGAAGGCTCGGCTGGTAACGTTGGATCTCAAGGAGGCATACCTGCATGTCCCTATCAGACAAAATTGCAGAAGATACCTCCGTTTCATTGCAGGTTTAACCCATTATGAATTCTCTGCACTGCCCTTTGGCTTATCTACTGCGCCCAGGGTCTTCACAAAATGCCTGGCACCAGTAATTGCATACTGCAGACAAAGAGGAATTCAAATATACCCATAACTGGACGACTGCCTTATTCAAGCAGAAAGCAAGGACATTCTTTTAAAGCATCTGGCATTTGTCAAACACCTTTTAACTTGCTTAGTGTACACAGTAAACGAAAAGAAATCAAAACTAGTGCCCTCACAGAACATAATATTCCTGGGTGCCAGCTTGAATACAACGGCCCAGATGACTTATCTCACGCCAGACAAGCAACAATAGCTGACTCAATACTTCAAAATAATGGCAACAAAGACCCAACTCCCTGCAAGAAAAATTCTGCAGGCCTTGGGCTTCATGTCATCTTGCATACTACTAATACCATTTGCAAAACTGCATATGAGGAAATTACAATGGTACCTGAAAAGCGTATGGACTCAACACAGCCACAGCTTGGAAACAATGATACCACTCATTCCCTGCTTTCAACAGGAGTTTCTATGGTGGGCACAGGCATGTCACCTCAACAAGGGTCAGCCTTTTACCTTACCCCCACAGCCAGGCAAACTATAACAACAGATGCATCGGACTATGGCTGGGGAGCACACATGGCAGGACAGTGCATTCAGGGCAAATGGACTACAGATCAAAGGCATCAGCATATCAATCAAAAAGAAATGCTAGCTGTACAGAATGCCCTAACAGCTTTCAAGGACCTCTTACAACCAGGACAACTAATAATAAAGACGGACAACACCACAGTAATGTGGTACATAAACAAGCAAGTGGGCACACACTCCTACCCTCTATGCAGGCAAGCAATGACCTTGTGGAACACAGCACTGACTTACCAAGTTTAATTACAAGCACAATTCCTGCCAGGAAAGAAAAACACATTGGCAGATGACCTAAGCAGAAACATCATGAATCCCCATAAGTGGAAACTAGATCCACAAGTATTTGCAATGATAACTCAAAAATGGGGATGCCCAGATATAGATCTGTTTGCCAACCCCCAAAACTACCAACTTCAAAAATTTTGCACAAGGACATTCCACCCACAAGCTTGGAAAGTGGATGCCCTCACATTCAGTTGGAAAACATTAACAGTGTATGCCTTTCCTCCACTGCCTCTTCTAACAAAGGTGCTGCTGAAAGTCAGATTAGAGAGGCCAGAAATGATACTCATTGCTCCAGACTGACCACGCCAGCATTGGTATCCAGTATTAAGGAACATGGCCCATGGCCCACCATGGATTTTACCAAAAATTCCTCACCTGCTCACCCAGCAAGACAATCAAATTGTACACAGCCAGCTCAAGACTTTAAATCTGGCTGCATGGCAAATTACCTAAACAACCAGCCAACACCTCTATCTAAAGCTGTTATGGATGTCATTCGGGAGCCCAGGAGGCCCTGCACCAGGAAAGCCTATTTAGACAAATGGAAAAGATTTTGAGCCTGGAACCAGGCTAAAGGCCAAAATCCCCTTGATCCAAACATTCCTCAGGTTCTACAATATTTAACTGAGATGTTGCACAAAGAACTTTCCTTTTCATCTATTAAGATCCACGCTTCAGCGATTTCAGCTCATTACAACACGGATCCTCCTTTATTTTCACATCCACTCCTAAGACAGTACCTCAGAGGGGCTAAGAACATAAGACCGCCCAGGAGAGCACCAACACCAACTTGGGATCTCAACTTTGTTCTGGAAAAGCTTACTGCCGCCCTTTGAACCAGCGTTTTCAGCTGATTTAAAGTTTATATCATGGAAAACTGCCCTGCTGCTAGCAATAACTTCAGCTAGAAGAGTCTCAGAGCTACAGGCACTAATGGCAGTGGAGCCTTTCCTCATTTTTCAGTGACAGAGTCTCTCTATGAACTAACCCTTCCTTTATGCCAAAGGTAGTATCCAGTGTGGCGCTAAACCAAACCATTCATTTACCCACCTTTTTTCCAAACCCCCAGAACTAAGGAGAAAGACTCCTGCACTCTTTGGACATTTACAGGCAATTACATTACTACTTGGATAAAACTAAGGCTTTCAGAAAATCTGAAACAGACCATTTCAAAATGGATAGGACATTGTATTCGTTTCTGCTACACACATCATGGGAAACCGGTACCTGCTAGCATTAGGTCCCACTCCACCAGGGCTACAGCTACAGTCAGCAGCCTTTCTCAGGGGGGTACCAACCAAGGATATTGTGGAAGCTGCAGCTTGGAGTTCAGTGCACACCTTCACCAAACACTATCACCTCCCTCTATACTCTGACTAGAGCTGGCTTTGCCACTGCAGTTTTGCAGGGCATACTAGCTTCTTCAAACCCTGTTTAACTCCACCACCCATCCTTAGCTTTGGGATTCAACCCAAGTGTGATGACTGCAGCAGGGTAACACGATGAACATAGTACGATTTTGTACCTACCATAAATGTAGATGTTCGAGTGTTCACCCTGCTGCAGTCCAGGTTACCCTCCCTCCATCCCCTCTGACCTAGCTGAACCTTTCTGTACCTTTCTATCTGTTACAACCTTTGTGGTGTATTTGCTTGTAGCTGAAGGTATGCTTTTTATTTCCTTTACATGTGTTTATTGACAATATGTAGTGACCACCTACTGGGGGGCACCTGACATCTGGGGCAAGAAAAACTGAAGAAAATGGCGTTGGATGCCTCTTATATACCCCTGGCGCACTGACGTCAGGGAAGAAGCAACGGCAACCAACGCCGGACCAAGACTTTGGAACTCTGGCCGACTGCGGGACCGCCTGACGGCAGGATAACCCAAGTGTGATGACTGCAGCCGGGTGAACACTTGAACATCTACATTTATGGTAGGTACAAAACTGTACTTTTGTGTTGGAGGATAAAGGTGTTATTTGGTTGGGTATCTGTTACCTGTTAGGCAGCAAACTCGATCTGAGGGGAGAAGGGAGACAGGGGCATTATGAGTAAGGGGAGGAGCATGGAACTCTGAGCTGTAGCTGGAAGATGTCGCTGTGTCAGATCCGATATGGATCAGAGGACCCACAGGTTGAAGACAAATGAAGCACAACTACTCAGATGGAACATTATGGTCTGGGCATAACTTCTTTTTTTTTGGGCAAACGTATTATGATATGGAAAGAAATGTATTAAAAAATTGATAAGTTTATGCATTAGTTTTTAGGCTTAGATATTTACAAGGAATAAGAGAGGAGGTACCTACATATTTGGGTAAAATAGCAAAGGGGGATATTAGTATGAGCAAAGTGAAAAATGTAGAAATAACACAAGCTAATTACGAGTATTGTAATGCAGTTTGTGGAAAATATGTTTAAGACAAAAAAAAAATGGAAAGTTAAAAAAAAAAAGTTCCAGAATGAGTTAAAGAAGAATTTGAAGAAATTATTATTGGTGAATTGGATGAAATACTTTGGAAAGTAAATGTTGATTCAGTATTGGGCCAAGATGTTATATTGTAAGGAGTGTACAAGAAATTAAGGGATTGGCAAATGAGTGTTTTGTAAATGTAGTGAATGGTTGGAATAAGGGTTTATTTATGAAGAGTTATTTAATGTGATAGTAACATTTATATGGAGGAAAGATGAGAGGAATGGAGAAAAAAAAATAGAGGACCCATTGTGCTAAATAGCATACATTTTAAAATTTTTATGACAATCATCTCAAGAAGAATGGAAGACAGGATGAGGGGTATTATGGAAGAAAGTATATATGGTATAAAAAGGAAGGTATGTCAAGAATTGATGTTCTTCGTGTTTCTCTGTTGCAGTCATTACATTTGGGTAATCTGCTGGCAGGTTGCCCTAGGTTGGCCTGATTAACAAAGTCTTGGGTCCTACGTCGGTTGCTGTCCCTTCTTTCATGACTTCAAGTCATCAGGGGTATAAAACATGCAGCCGACGCCATTACATCAGTCTTTCTTGCCACGTGATGCCCAAAGCAGAAGCAGTTCGCAAGTGCCGGTCGGCCGACTCATTAAATTTTCGTTTTCGAGTTTCAGATCTGAAGTAGTCAACTAAAAGCTAAGTACCCCATTGGGGAAACTTTTTCTTCCTCCTTACCAATGTCAGTAAAAGTTAATAATTGTATTATTTGTGGGAAGCAAATACCTCATAAGGATTTTCATTTGTACTGTATTCCTTGCTTAGGCCCTGACCACAACATGCCTTGCTGTCGGTTTTGTGCTAAATTTAATCAACGCACTATTAAACGTTGGTATATTTTTGCTTCTAAATATTTTGGCTTGAGATTTAACTATCTAGAAATGAGCCGGTTAGCAATCCGGCTACCGTAATACCTAAAAATGCAAAGAATAAGACAGACCAAGACCATCGAGGTCCAAAACCGACAAAGTTTCTCCTAAGCCGTTCGCCGGTACTCAGTGAGGTGCTTTCGCAGCCCCTAATACTCGCTACTTTTGATTCGCAGGCCTCTACTGAGACACATTCAGAGTCTGGTATGTAGTGAGATACTTTAAGTATTGAACCCATGGATGTCTCTACCTTAGATGGGTCCGGAGCCGCTGAGCAGGCAACGGCTTCTGAGGGTGTTTTCAGGTCTAAAGATTTGTATATTAAACCGATGCCATCTTCAAAACTAAAGTCAAAAACTACTTCTCTGTCTAAAAAAATGACGCTTGGGTCACGTGTACAGGCCCCAATGCCTAAAAAGCAAATGATCAAAATGGCTGAGGATTTAATTACTTTGATCAGGGGTACCCATCCCCCTCCTGCTAAGATGCCTAGGCAAGGCACTGACTATGAATCTTCAGATCAGGTTTCTATTTCTTTTGATTCCTCTTCTGATCAGGAATTATCTATTCCCACTTATGAGGACTCTGATGCAGAAGATTCCATCCCTTCTGCTTCTCCTCCTCCTGAGGATTTTTCTTTTGGAGAAACTTTGCATACCTTAAGGGAGCACTTTCACTGGGAGAGTCAGGATTTCTCAGAATCTAAAAAGAGACTTTTGGATTTCCTTCTTCCTCAGCATAGGCTTTTGGCTATACCTCCTGTTCTAGACATTGTTGATGATGTTTTCTCAGAGTCCAGTATGACTCCTGATTCCCTGCCTCCGGCTCCTATTAAGCCAGACAGATATTACAGGGTTCCTGACTCCCACAAATCCTCTTTAAAAACCCTACTGCTGACCCTGAAACTATTTCTCAGGGTCCCAAGGGCGTTAAGGCTTGTACTGCTGAAAATCCTACCCCTTCTGATAGAGATTCCAGGGCGCTGGATAGATTGGGTAAGAAGGTTTACACGTCTGCAACCTTGGCAATCAGGGCTTTAAACTGTCAAATTTCATATGCTTAAATATCAGCAGCATGTCATGGGTTTACTTAAACAGAAAATTATGTTGATTTCTGACTGTGTGGAAAATAGAGTTGCAGGATTTATTGCATTCAGCTGAACAAGTTGGAAAACATACTTTGCAATGTGGTTTTGATTCCTTGGAGGCCTCTTGCAGGACTGCTGTAAACTGTATCTGTGATAAGAAGGCATGCTTGGCTCAAGGAGCAAAATCTGCCTGACCATGTTAAAGCAAAATTGTTGGATGCTCCTTTACAACAGGACAGTCTGTTTGGTAATAAGGCTGAAGAAGTTTTGAAAAAGATGGTAGATAAAGCTAAATCTATGCAAACTGTAAAATATTTCTTACAAGTGCAGCCACCCAGGCTCAGTAGGCACTGGCCTACTAAGAACTGGTCCTTTCCAGTCCCCACTAGAGCCACTCAGGTCAAACCCAGACATTCCAAAGGCTCCAGGTTTCAGTCGCAAGGAACTTCTAGAACAAAGCAATGGGGTGCCTCCACCTCCAAACCTGGAAGTAAGAAGGCTCCTTCCTACGGTAAACAGTCTCAATGACTTTCCACTGCAATCACCAAGCACTTATCTTTTGACCGCCCCTTTGGGGGGAAAACTGGCACTTCATGTACGAAACTGGCAACTGATTACCCAGGACAAATGGGTTTTAAATATAGTATCCCAGGGATACAGATTTTATTTCCACATGTTGCCAATCCTGAACGGATGGCCATATCTGCCTCCAAATCAGTGGGCAGAGGCCGAGAAACAAGTTATGTCCCTCATGAATATGGGGGCTATTCAACCAGTACCAGAAAAGGAAAAGGGACAAGGTTTTTATTCAAGACTTTTCCTGGTACCCAGAAAAGACAAATCATGGCGTCCAATTCTAGACTTATCCATTCTAAGTACATTTCCGGACATTCCAAAATTCAAAATGCTGACTCTCCAACAGTTACTACCTATGCTAAGCAAGAATGCCTGGTTGGTAACTCGAGACTTAAAAGAGGCTTACCTGCATATCCCAATCAGGGAATCTGGCAGAAGATATCTTCGCTTCAAAGCAGGCTATTTGCATTACCAGATGTTCATCGTGCATACAGCTGCAATCATAACAGATGGGTTTTCCTGCCGTCAGGCGGGTCCTCGGTCGGCCGAATTCCAAAGTCTAGGTCTGGCGTCTGATGTCGTCGCTTCTTCCCTAATGTCAGTGCGACAGGGGTATAAAGGAACCAGCCGCCGCCATTTTCTTCAGTCTTTCTTGCCGCGCGGTGCCCGAAGCAGAAGCAGTTCGCAAGTGCCGGTCGGTCAGCTCCTGTGTTTTCAGTACCGAAGTCCTCTAAAAGCTAAGTACCCCGTTGGGGGCCAATGTCAGAACAAATTGAGAAAGTTAATAATTGTTTGTCTTGTGGTAAACAAATACCTCATAAGGACTTCCATTCTCTCTGCCTTCCTTGCCTGGGCCCAGACCACGACGTCTCGGCCTGTGCTGCCTGTGCTTGCTTTAATAAGCGCACTGGTGAATCTTTTGCGTATATCATGCCATCGGATCAACCGACAACCCAATCTGCTAAAAAACGCAAGGACCGGGACCGACATCCTTGGCCCGCGTCCACTACCGATGTTACTCCTAAACCCTCTGCTAGCGCTCCGGTCCCTTCAGAAGTGGTAAATCTACCGCTCCAGGCTGACGACACAGTGTTAACACGACCTTCGGTCTCGGAGATCTCTCCGGTGCCGGTTGTTGCTTTTCCTCCGGAAACCGAAGTTCTGGATCTACCCGACACCATTCCTGTGGACAAGGTAACGCCTGCACATGGGGCTGCTAGGCCTCCTGTATCCATGTCCATCAAGGCCTTTGCACGTGCTAAGGCCGCCAGTCAGGCCAAGGCCCATCCTAAACCTGCCCAGGCCCCTTCATCTGATAAGCAGATCATGTCTCTGGCTGCAGATCTTATTTCCCTTATCAGGGGGTCTCAGCCTCATCCGGACAGGGGTTCTCAGCCACCTGCAGAGAAAAGGCCTCGAACTGAGCAGGCGGACGACCTCTCCTCGGATGAAGCCTCTGGGGATTCTGAGCATTCTGATACTCAAGAAGAACCCTTCCAGGCCTACGAGGACTCTGATGCTGAGGAATCAATTCCCTATGCCTCCCCTCCAGAGGATTTCTCATTTGGGGAAGTCCTGCATTCCATGAGGGAACATTTTCAATGGCAGGGTCAGGCATTCTCTGACTCCAGGAAAAGGCTTCGTACTTTCCTCAAGCTTCCCCAGCACAGACCTTTGGCTATCCCTCCAGTTATGGATGTTTTGGATGATGTTTTCTCTGACTCCAGTGCCAACCCTGATTCTCTTCCTCCTGCTCCTGTCGAGCCGGACAGATATTATAGGGTCCCTGACACTCACAAGCACCTTTTTAAGGCCCACTCTGTGGATCTAGAAACTATTTCACAGGGCCCCAAGGGAGTGGCTTCCTCCTCTGCCAAAAACCCACTGCCAGCTGACAGAGAAGCAAGGTCCCTAGAGAGATGGGGTAAAAAAGTATATACCTCTACTACGCTAGCCATGAGGTCTCTTAACTGCCTTTTTCACATGTTTCAGTACCAAGATTTTCTCCTGGATGATTTACAGAAAAAGTTAGCCTCTCCTGAGCCTATTGATAAAAAGGCACTGCAGGATGATATACATAACACTCAGCAGGTTAATAACCATTTTCTGCAGTGTGGTTATGATGCACTGGAAGCTTCATGTAGGGCAGCTATGACTGGGGCTGTGATACGTAGACATGCTTGGTTGAAGGATCAGTCTTTGCCTGACCATGTTAAAGTAAAGTTACTGGATGCATCTTTGGAAAAACAAAAGCTTTTTGGTGCTACTGCACAAGATGTATTGAAATCCATAGAGGAAAAAGCAAAGTCAGTACAGACAGTCAAGGATTTCCTTCAGGTTCAGCCACCCAGATTCAGCAGAAACTGGCCCTCAAAGAATTGGTCCTTCCCCGGCTCTGACAAGTTTCAAAGGGGAAAAAGCAGACGTGCCCGAGGTAGAGGGCAATACCGAGGATCTTACAGGGGCCGCCAATGGCAACCTCCAAATCAAAGAAGTGGCGCAGACAGTTCATCTGCACTACAAGGACAATCACAATGACTTCACTTTCGTACCGCCTACAAAGGTTCAAAGAGAAGCACCTTTGGGCGGAAAATTAGCCTTATTCTCACAAAACTGGCATATCTTAACCAAAGACAATTGGATTCTGGATTTGATAGACAAAGGTTACAGATTCCGCTTCCATACATTACCAATAAGACAAGGCATGCCAGACCTGCCACATCATCAAAGGGCAGAGGCACTCACTCAAGTTTACAAGCTATTAAGTATAAAAGCAATAGAAAGGGTTCCTCCTCAGGAGCAAGGCCAGGGATTTTATTCAAGACTGTTCCTTGTTCCAAGAAAAGAAAACAAATGGAGACCCATACTGGACTTGTCAAATCTAAACAATTTCCTCATTGTGCCAAAGTTCAAAATGCTGACGTTGAAGCAACTTCTTCCCATGTTGGGCAAGGGGTCTTGGCTGGTCACTCTGGACCTCAAGGAGGCATACCTGCATGTCCCAATCAGACAAAGCTGCAGAAGATACCTCAGATTTCTTGCAGGGACAGAGCATTATCAATTCTCAACATTGCCGTTTGGCTTATCTACTGCGCCCAGAGTGTTCACGAAATGCCTGGCATCAGTAGTGGCACACTGCAGATAGCAGGGGATTCAAATATACCCCTACTTGGACGACTGCCTCATACAAGCAGACAACAAACAAACCTTAAAAAGGAATTTGGACTATGTCATGCATCTACTACAGGCCTTGGGATACACAGTCAACATTCAGAAGTCAAACTTACTACCATCCCAACAGATTACATTCCTAGGAGCCAAACTGGACACGGAAACCCAAATAGCCTACCTCACAGAGGAAAAACAGCAGCATTTACCAGAGTACTTCAAAGGCCTAGCAAAGCTTTCCCAGCTGACTGCAAGGAAAATCCTGCAGGCCCTGGGTTTCATGGCATCTTGCATCCTTCTGATACCTTTGGCAAGACTTCATATGAGAAAGCTGCAATGGTATTTAAAAAACTTATGGTCTCAACACAACAACAGCCTAGAGGACATAATCCCACTTATTCCATGTCTGCAGAAGGAATTTCTATGGTGGGCTCAAGCCAGTCAACTAAACAAAGGCATGTCTTTCAACAGACCTCAAGCAGGCCAAATGATTACAACGGACGCCTCAGACCATGGATGGGGGGCGCACATGGAGGGCAGATGCATTCAAGGTCTTTGGACGCCAAAGGAAAGACATTTGCACATAAACCAAAAGGAGATGTTGGCAGTGATACATGCCATCGATACTTTCGAAAAATCACTACAACAAGGACATTTGCTAATAAGGACAGACAACACCACTGTCATGTGGTACATAAACAAGCAGGGAGGCACTCATTCTTATCCCCTCTGCAGACTAACAATGCTTCTCTGGGAAAAATCCCTGAGCCTGAAGATACATTTATAATCCCAGTTTGTACCAGGCAAGGACAATGTACTGGCAGACAATCTGAGCAGAAATTTCATGGATCCACACGAATGGATGCTGCACCCTCACATTTTCTCTCAACTGACAAGGACATGGGGAAGACCGGACGTAGATCTTTTTGCTTCCCACTTAAATCATCACCTGGAAAAGTTCTGCACAAGGACTCACCACCCTTTAGCTTGGAAAACGGATGCTCTCTCCTTCAGCTGGAATTCTCTAAAAATTTATGCATTCCCTCCCCTGCCTCCGCTGACCAAGGTGATACTGAAGATCAAAGCAGAACAACCAACAGGCATCTTGATAGCTCCAGACTGGCCAAGGCAACACTGGTACCCATTGCTCTTGACCATAACTCGGACCAAACCATGGCCTCTGACCCTATGGCCCCTGCTCCTAACGCAACACAATTACAGGACTGTACATCAAGACCTGAAAACATTGCATCTGACAGCCTGGAGGCTACCATGACTTCAACACCTAACTCTCTTTCCAAATCTGTTCAAGAGATCTTGCTGGAAGCACGCAGACCTTCCACCAGAAAAACCTATTCAGCCAAGTGGAAGAGATTCAGCATCTGGAATGCCAAAAGGGGTCAGGACACAGCATTACTGAGTATACCTCAGATATTAGAATACTTGGCAGAACTATTTCATACTGGACTCTCATACTCCTCAATAAAGATTCATGCCTCAGCAATCTCAGCAAAATACAACTGTGACCCTCCAGTGTTTTCGCATCCTCTGCTAAGACAGTTTCTAAGAGGAATAAAGAATATCAAACCTCCCAGAAAACCGCCAGTACCTGCATGGGACCTCAACTACGTGTTGGAAAAACTAACTCTTCCTCCATTTGAGCCAGCAGCAACCTCAGAAATGCAATTTCTTTCATGGAAGACTGCCTTCTTATTGGCAGTCACTTCTGCAAGAAGAGTTTCGGAGATACAGGCACTCATGGCAGTGCCCCTTCCTCATTTTCATCAAGACAGAGTCTCTCTAAGAACCAATCCTACATTCATGCCAAAAGTTATTTCCAGGGTGTCTCTAAATCAAGCTATTCATCTACCTACATTCTTCCCCAATCCTCAAAATAGGGGGGAAAAACTACTACATACTTTGGACATACACAGACAACTACGCTACTACTTGGACAGAACTAAGGCCACCAGAAAGTCTGACCAGCTGTTCGTAGCCTATACTGCTGGAGTACAAGGAAAAGCAATCTCCAAACAAACTATTTCAAAATGGATTGGACATTGCATCAGATTTGCTATTCTTTTCATGGAAAAGGTGTGCCAGCCAATATTAGGCAACATTCCACCAGAGCTATAGCCACTTCCACAGCTTTCCTAAGAGGAGTGGCAACAAAGGACATTTTAGAGGCTGCTACACGGAGCTCCGTGCATACATTTACCAAGCACTACCACCTGCCCTTATACTCCAGATCCCGAGCAGGCTTTGCTTCGGCAGTCCTGCAGGGGATTTTAGCTACACCATCCTAATCATAGTTCCATCCACCCCCAGCTTGGCTATGGTATTCAACCCATATGTTATGACTGCAGTTGCATTCTTGAAGGACATAGTACAGTTTTGTACCTACCATAAATGTAGATGTCTGATAGATATGCAACTGCAGTCGGATTTTCCCACCCTCCTACCCCTCTGTATCCTTCTTTTTGGGTCCCTACCCCCTTTTCCCTTCAGCTGGGGGCATCTCCTATGGTGTATCTGTTTATTACTGTTGTGCATGTTTGGGATTATTTTTATCCATTTACCAAATTTAGCCTTCCTAAGAGGGCACCTGGCATCTGGGGCAAGAAACACTGAAGAAGATGGTGTCGGCCGATGCCTTTATACTCCAGCCATTGTGACGTCGGAGAGGAGGTGACACCAGCCGACGCCGGACCCAGACTTTGGAATTCGGCTGACCGAGGGCTGCCTGAGGCAGGACAACCCATATGTTATGACTACAGTTGCATATCTATCAGACATCTACATTTATGGTAGGTACAAAACTGTACTTTCTCAACCCCCTCCGGACAAAAGGCCCAGAGTGGAGGAAGAATCCCTTCCTCGGACCAGACCTCCATTATTTCAGAACTTTCTGAAGACCAGGAACATTCTTACTCCCCTTTTGAAGATTCTGATGCAGAGGAGTCCATTCCCTCTGCCCCCCCCCCCCCTGAGGATTACTCTTTTGGGGAAACCTTACATACCTTGAGGGAACACTTCCACTGGGAACTCCAAGAGTACTCAGACTCCAAGAAAAGGCTTAGGGATTTCCTCTTGCTCCCTCAGCACAGGCCTCTGGCTATACCTCCCGTCTTAGACATACTAGATGATGTGTATTCGGAGGCCTGCCTTAACCCAGATTCTTTACCTCCAGCTCCAGTCAAGCCTGACCGGGTTCCGGATTCACACCAATTTCTATACAAAAGCCATGCGGCTGACCCAGAAACTATTTCACAGGGTCCCAAGGGAATTAAGGCCTCCACTGCTAAAAATCCATTACCTCAGAGAGAGATTCCAGAGCTTTAGAAAGGTGGGGGAAGAAGGTATACACCTCGGCCACCTTAACCATGAGGGCATTAAACTGTCAGTTCCATATGTTAAAGTACCAACAGTTTCTGTTATCACAGTTGAAAAGCAAAATGTCACAACCTGAACAACCAGACTTGAAGGAGTTGCAGGATTTGTTACATAGTGCAGAACAAGTGGGTAAACATACCTTACAATGTGGTTTTGATGCTTTAGAGGCCTCGTGTAGAGCTGCTGTTACAGGATCAGTCATATGTAGACATGCTTGGCTCAAAGAGCAAACTTTACCAGATCATGTTAAAGCTAAATTACTGGATGCACCTCTGCAAAAAGATGTATTGTTTGGTGTTAAAGCTGAGTAGGTATTCAAGAAAATGGAGGAAAAGGCAAAATCATTGCAAACAGTGAAAGATTTCCTACAGGTACAACCTCCACGTTTCAGTAGAAATTGGCCTTCCAAAAATTGGTCCTTTCCAGCCACGGACAGACCCCAAAGAGGTAGATACACGCGCCCGAGGGGTAGAGGGTAATCTCAAGGATCGTTTAGAGGCAGACAATGGCAAGCACCTACACAAAGAGGTGGTGAGGATAGTTCACAGCCATTCAGAAAGCAGAACCAATGACTTCCCCCTTTGCATGCCAAGCAAGGCTCAAATGGCAGCACCTTTAGGCGGAAAACTGGCATTATTTTCAAAAAATTGGCATATTGTCACAAAAGACAAATGGATCCTGGACATTATAGACAGAGGCTACAGATTCCACTTTCACACCCTTCCAAAAATGAGAGGCATGCCAAACCTGCCACACAATCAAAGGGCAGAGGCACAAAAACAAATTTCAGATCTCATGGACATGAAAGCTATTCAAGAGGTACCTGCACAAGAACACGGTCAAGGTTTTTATTCCAGACTATTCCTGGTACCAAGAAAGGGAAAAGATTGGAGACCTATTTTGGACCTATCCATCCTAAACACATTTTTACTCGTGCCAAAATTCAAGATGCTCACATTACAGCAGCTTCTTCCCATGCTGGGCAAGGAGTCTTGGCTGGTAACACTGGACCTCAAGGAGGCATACCTGCATGTCCCAGTCAGTCAAGATTGCAGAAGATACCTCAGATTTCTTGCAGGTTCAACCCATTATCAATTCTCTGCATTGCCCTTTGGCTTATCTACTGCACCCAGAGTATTCACGAAATGCCTGGCATCAGTAATTGCCTTCTGCAGACTTCAAGGGATACAAGTATACCCATACCTGGACGACTGCCTGATCCAAGCGGACAGCAACCACATACTTCTGAAACACCTGGCTTATGTAATAATGTTGTTGAAATCTCTGGGATACACAGTCAACAAAAAGAAGTAAAGACTAATACCCTCTCAAACAATAATTTGGTGCCAGCTTGGATACAAACACCCAGATGGCCTACCTTACGCCAGAGAAACAAGGGCAACTAACTCAATACTTCAGAAAACTGGCAAGTTTCACCAGGCTGACTGCAAGGAAAATCCTGCAAGCTCTGGGATTCATGGCGTCTTGAATCCTACTAATCCCATGTGCAAAGCTGCATATGAGGAAACTTCAATGGTACCTAAAAAACCTATGGTCTCAACACAGCCACAGTTTGGAAACAATAATACCACTGATTCCATGTCTTCAAAAGGAATTTCTGTGGTGGGCTCAAGCATGCCAAAGAAACACAGGTCTACCATTCTGCAAGCCTCAAGCAAATCAAGTCATCACAACAGACGCCTCTGATTACGCCTTGGGGGGGCGCACATGATAGATCGGTGCATTCAGGGCAAATGGTCCCAAAAAGAAAAGCACCTACACATCAATCAAAAGGAAATGCTAGCAGTAATAAATGCTGTTACAGCTTTCAAAGACCTGCTGCTTCCAGGCCAGCTATTGATAAGGACTGACAACACCACAGTAATGTGGTACATAAACAGGGAGGAACCCATTCATACCCCTTATGCAGGCTAGCCATGTCTCTTTGGAACATGGCTCTGGAATTGCAAATCGAGCTTCAAGCACAGTTCCTGCCAGGCAAGGAAAACACGCTGGCAGACAACCTAAGCAGAAATATGACAGATCCACACGAATGGAAGTTGCATCCTGAAGTTTTTTCAAAGATAATTCAAGCATGGGGAAGGCCAGACATAGATCTCTTTGCCTCCCACAGAAATCACCAATTGGCAAAATTCTGCTCAAGGACCTTTCATCCACAGGCCTGGAAAGTGGACGCACTCTCTTTCAGTTGGACAACAATGACAGTTTATGCCTTTCCACCTCTTCCTCTGCTGCCCAAAGTTCTATTAAAAACCAGAGCAGACAGACCAAAGATGATTCTCATTGCTCCAGACTGGCCAAGACAACACTGGTACCCACTCCTGAGGAGCCTGACGCATTCCCCACCATGGATCCTGCCTCTAATGCCTCTTCTACTGACTCAGCACAACTTCAAAACTCTTCACAGTCCGCTGAAAACGCTCAATCTAGCCGCATGGAAGATTCCGTAAAATCACAACAGACCCCACTCTCCAAGGAAGTGCAGGATGTCATTTTGGAGGCCAGAAGACCTTCTACTAGAAAAGCCTACTCCGCAAAATGGAAACGGTTTTGTGCTTGGAATGAGAAAAAGGGCCAGAACCCTGGAATACTGAATTTACCTCAAATATTGCAGTACCTAGCTGAGATGCTAAGCAGAGGACTTCATTCTCCTCCATCAAAATCCATGCCTCAGCCATTTCTGCAGAATACAACACTGATTCTCCTTTATTTTCTCACCCCCTCTTAAGACAGTTCCTCAGTGGGGCTAAGAATATAAAACCCCCAAGGAAACCACCAGTACCTGCTTGGGACCTCAATTTAATTCTAGAAAAACTTACTTTGCCTCCCTTTGAGCCAGCTGCCTCCACAGAACTGCAATATTTGTCCTGGAAAACGGCCTTCCTGCTGGCTATCACCTCAGCTCGCAGGGTTTCGGAACTACAAGCCCTCATGGCTGTGCAGACTTTCATCATTTTCCATCAGGACAGAGTATCCTTGCAAACCAATCCTTCCTTTATGCCAAAGGTAGTATCCAGGGTAGCCTTGAATCAGGCTATCCACTTACCTACCTTTTACCCCCAATCCTCAAAACAAAGGGGAGAGACTACTACATTCCTTGGACATTCATAGGCAGCTACGTTATTATATGGACAGAACAAAGCCTTTCAGAAAATCAGAGCAACTCTTTGTGTCCTATGCTATAGGAGCTCAAGGGAAGCCCATTTCCAAACAGACAATCTCAAAATGGATAGCCCACTGCATACGCTTTTGTTACTCTTTTCATGGTAAAACTGTACCTGCAGGCATCAGGTCTCACTCCACAAGGGCCACAGCCACCTCTGCAGCTTTCCTCAGGGAGGTTCCTACCAAAGATATTTTGGAAGCTGCCACTTGGGAGTTCTGTACATACTTTCTCCAAGCACTATCACCTACCATTATACTCCAAATCTAGAGCAGGCTTTGCCACTGCAGTCTTGCAGGGCATCCTGGCTCCTCCTAGTTCCACCTAGTGCCTACCACCCGTTTTTTAGCTTTGGTATTCTACCCATCTGTTCTGACTGCAGCTGTATGCACGATGAACATAGTACAGTTTTGTACCTACCATAAATGTGGATGTTCGAGTGCTAATACAGCTGCAGTCCAGGTTTCCCTCCCTCCTTCCCCTCTGGGACAGGCCTAATGGCCAACTCTTCCTCATACAACCTGATTGGGATATTCTTTTATGGTGTATTTGCTTGCAACTACTGTTTTTTGATTATACTGCATTGCATTATTACATAAATTTATGTATTGCCTTCCTTCTGGGGGCACCTGACATCTGGGGCAAGAAAAACTGAAGAAAATGGCGTCGGCTGGTTCCTTTATACCCCTGTTGCGCTGACGTCAGGGAAGAAGCGACGACATCCGACGCCGGACCTAGACTTTGGAATTCGGCCGACCGAGGACCTTCCTGACGGCAGGAAAAACCCACCTGTTATGACTGCAGCTGTATTAGCACTCGAACATCTACATTTATGGTAGGTACAAAACTGTACTTTCTCTGCACTGCCCTTTGGCTTATCTACTGTGTCCAGGGTCTTCACAAAGTGCCTGTCACCAGTAATTGCATTTTGCAGGCAAAGAAATATTCAAATGTATCCATACCTGGACGATTGTTTAATTCAGGCAGAAAACAAGGACACTCTTCTAACACATCTGGCGTTTGTAAAAAGACTTCTAACTTGTCTAGGGTACACCATAAACGAAAAGAAATCACAACTGGCATCCTCTCAAATGCTTACATTCCTGGGTTCAAGCTTGAATACAACTGCCCAGATGACTTATATGCCAGAAAAACAAATTCATTTGATGACTTACTTCAAACAGGTGGCCACAAAAACCCAGCTGTCTGCAAGACAAATTCTGCAGGCCTTGGGGTTCATGGCCCCTTGTATTCTTCTAATTCCATATGTAAGACTGCGTATGAGGAAACTTCAGTGGTACCTAAAAACTTATGGAGTCAACATTGTCACAGCCTGGAAACAATGATTCCTATCATTCCTTGCCTGCAGCTAGAGTTCCTGTGGTGGGCAGAGGCCTGCCACCAAAACAAGGGACTGTCATTCATTCACCCCCCCTGCCACCCAAACCCTGACTACAGACGCATCAGATTATGCTTGGGGGGCACATCTGGTAGGGAAATGCATTCAGGGCCAATGATGCCCAAATCAAATGCACCTACATATCAGTAGATGCTAGCTGTACAGAATGCTCTGACAGCCTTCAAGGACTGCCTTCATCCAGGACTACTACTGATACAGACAGACAACAACACAGTCATGTGGTACATAAGCAGGGGGTACCCATTCCTACCCCCTTTGCAGACTAGCTATGGCATTGTGGAACATGCCCTTGACTTATCAAAATACATCTACAAGCTCAATTCCTGCCAGGAAAGCAAAATACTCTGGCAGATGAACTAAGCAGAAATCTTATGGACCCACAGGAATGGAAGCTGGATCTGCAAATCTTCAGCACGTTGACATGCAAATGGGGGAGCCCGGACATGGATCTTTTTGCCTCACCCCAAAACTATCAGTTGGGCAAATTCTCCACAAGAATTCATCACAAAAAAGCTTGGAAAGTGGATGCTCTATCCTTCAGCTGGAAAAACCTATCAGTCTATGCCTTTCCCCCCTGCCTCTGCATTCCAGGGTCTTACTAAAAGTCAGACAGTTAAAACCAAAAATAATTCTGATTGCTCCAGACTGGCCTCACCAACACTGGCTCCTGTGCAATTTGTCGCACCTTCCTCTGTGGTACCTGCCTCAGACACCTCACCTACTGTCTCAGCAGAACTAAAATTCTGCGCACTCAGCTCCAAACTGAATCTTGCAGCATAGCTAATCTACTAATTTCATCAGTTACATCTCTCAGCAAACCTATAATGGATGTCATTTTGGAGGCTAGAAGGCATAGGACTAGAACGTCTTATGCTGACAAATGGAAAAGATTCTGTGCCGGGAACCAAGCACAAGGAATAAGCACAGCAATGTCCAATATTCCTCAGATTCTGCAATACTTGACTGAGATGCTTCACAAGGGCCTATCTTTTTCTTCCATAAAAATCCATGCCTTTGCCATTTCAGCTCATTACAACACAGAGCCTCCCCTGTTTTCTCATCCTCTGCTAAAGCAGTACCTCAGAGGGGCCAAAAATTTAAGACCTCCCAGGAGAGCACCAACTCCTGCATGGGACCTCAATTTTGTTTTGTAAAAACTCACTCTACCTCCTTTTGAGACAGCTGCTACTGCAGACCTAAAATTTCTCTCTTGGAAAACAGCTTTTCTTTTAGCAGTCACTTCAGCTAGAAGGATTTCAGAACTACAGGCTCTTATGGCAGTGGAGCCTTTTATTATTTTTTACCTGGACAGGGTAACTGTCAAGACCAATCCATCCTTTATGCCTAAAGTGGTATCTAGTGTGGCCCTTAATCAGACCATTCATCTGCCAACTTTCTTCCCAAATCCACAGAACAAAGGTGAGCGGATTCTGCATTCATTGGATGTACACAGACAACTAAGATTCTTCTTAAGCAGGACAGAATCTCTAAGAAAATGTAAACAATTACTGGTGGCATTTGCTGCAGGGGTAGAGGGAAAAGCTATTTCAAAGCAGACTATTTCCAAATGGATAAGCCATTCTATTCGTTTCTGCTATATGCACCATGGTAAACCTGCCCCCAAGGGAATCAGATTTAATTCCACCAGGGCTGCATCTACTTCAGCCTTTCTCAGGGGGGTTCCTACCAGATACATTCTAGAAGCTGCCACCTGGAGCTCAGTTCATACGTTCACCAAACATTACCATTTACTTCTCTTCTCTAAATCCAGAGCAGGTTTTGCCACTGCTGTCCTGCAGGGCCTTATAGCTGCTCCTAATGCTGTATAAATCCATCCTCCCAAACATAACTTTGGGATTCTACCCAAATGTAATGACTGCAACAGTGAAACACGAAGAACATAGTACAGTTGTGTACACTTACCATAAATGTAGATGTTTGAGTGTATTCACTGTTGCAGTCCTGGTTACTCTCCCTCCAGCCCCCTGTATTTTCTCTAACTATACCTTTCATTTCTGTTACTGTCTTTAAAAGCAAGCCTTTTTGGTGCATTTCCTTTTGTTTGGAGGTATATGTTTTAGTATTTTATTTATATATATATATTTTATATATATATATATATATATATATATATATATATATATATATATATATATATATATATATATGTATATATCCCCGTTTGAGGGGCACCTGACATCTGGGGCAAGAAAAACTGATGTAATGGCATCGGCTGCATGTTTTATACCCCTGGCGACCTGGACGTCATGGAAGAATGGACAGCAACCGACGCAGGACCCAAGACTTTGTTAATCAGGCCGACTGAGGGCAACCTACCAGCAGATTACCCAAATGTAATGACTGCAACAGAGAATACACTCCAACATCTACATTTATGGTAAGGGTACACAACTGTACTTTATTGGTTGTGAGAGAAATTGTGTACATTATAAGTAAAAGGGAGGATGGTGGGTGATTTTAGCAAGGCATTTGATATAGTGGGCACGTGAAACAGAGCTCCTCAATGATCCTATTCAAGCGCAACCTAGACAGTCGGATGGAAGACTCAGGGCCGGTGTTAGCATGTTTGGGACCCCCCAGCAAATGTCAATTTGGGGTCCCTCTAGATATTAAAGTCTAAGTATCACCCTGTTACTGCTACCCCTCCTAAGCAACCTTTTAGTTTGAGTAGTACTCACAGACAGACCTGTAGTTACAATACTTGTACAATACTACAAGCCTATGTACCACACTATGTTGGCCCATCTCTGAAAGGGACACTTACAGATGCTGGCATTTAGTTGCAACAATGCTACATTATAACAACTCTATGTACAGGTCTGGACTTAAGTGAAATGATGCCCTAGGCCTATTGTTTCAACACCCCCACTTACACACACACACACACACACACACACACACACACACACACACACACACACTTTCCAGTGCTCCCCTCTGAGCACCCCCCTTCTTGGCCCCCCCCCCATACCATGCACATTACTTTTTTTATTCCTTTTCTAACATCTTGCCTTACTCTTCAGCTCTTTCAAGAAGCCACAACTTTCTATATGCTCTGAATTGCATTTTAAAGCCCCCCCCCAACCTTTTCATCCATTGATGGCTTGAACAGAAATTATGATTAAGGAAAGAAGTTCACTGCTGCTGTTCAGCTTTAGTTTTCCTTTCATCCTTTCTACAAACACACCTTCTCTGACCAAGACAGCGTAGTAATAATCATTTAGGAAATAACTCAAATAAGCAAGGGTCCAAGAAACCATACGTTTACAGATTGTCTCAGATGCGTTTTAGAACAGATGTTCTTCATGTTGCTCTGTTGCAGTCATTACATTTGGGTTATCCTGCAGGCAGGTTGCCTTCCGTCAGCCTGAATGCCAAAGTCTTGGTCCTGCGTCGGTTGCGGTCACCTCTTCCCTGACGTCAGGTAGTCAGGGGTATAAAAGATGCAGCCAACGCCATTTTCTTTAGTCTTTCTTGCCGCACGGTGCCCGAAGCAGAAGCAGTTCGCAAGTGCTGGTCGGCTGACTCTTGAGATTTTCGTGTTTGAGTTTCAGATCCGAAGTCTTCATTAAAAGCTAAGTAGCCCGTTGGGGAAACTTTTTTCTTGCTCCAGACCGATGTCAGAAAAAGTTAATAATTGCATTTCTTGTGGGAAGCAAGTACCTCATAAGGACTTTCACTCTTACTGTATTCCTTGCCTAGGCCATGACCACGACGTTTCTAGTTGTCGGTTTTGTGCTAGATTTAACCAACGCACTATTAAGCGTCGGTACGATTTTGCATTAAGCTATTTTGGGTGAAGATTTAATTATACAATGTCGTCTGATAGCCATCCGACTACCGGAGTTCACAAAAAATGCAAAGAAAAAGGACAGGCAACCGAGGTCCAAAGCTGACAACAACGCTTCTCCTAAGCCAGTCGCCGGTTCTCAGTGAGGCGCCTTCGCAGCCCCTGACACTCGTTACTTTAGAGTCGCAGGCCGCTGCCGACTCCCACATGGAGTTGCCCAGGCCGAAGGTATTGGAGCCTCGGAAACTATTCCCTCAGATGGGTCCGGAGCCGCTGAGCAGGCATTGGCTTCTGAGGGTGTATTCAGACCTAAACAATTATATAATGTTCATTGTCTTTCACTGCTGCAGTCATTACACTAGGGTTATCCTGCCGTCAGGCAGTCCCGCAGTCGGCCAGAGTTCCAAAGTCGTGGTCCTGCGTCGGTTGCTGTCCCTTCTTCCATGACGTCAGTGCACCAGGGGTACATAAGATACAGCCAACACTATTTTCTTCAGTCTTTCTTGCCTCGCGGTGCCCAAAGCAAAAGCAGTTCGCAAGTGCCGGTCGGCCGACTCCTGAGATTTTCGAATTCGAATTTCAGAACCGAAGTCTTCAATAAAGCCAAGTACCCTGTTGGGGAAATTTTTTCTTGCCTCAGGCCGATGTCCGTAAAAGTTAATAATTGTATTTCTTGTGGGAAGCAAATACCTCATAAGGATTTTCATTCTTACTGTATTCCATGCCTAGGCCCAGACCACGACGTCACTAGTTGTCGGTTTTGTGGTAGATTTAACAAATGCATTATTAAACGTCGGTTTGATTTTGCACGCCATTATTTTGGCTGAAGGTTCGATTATATCATGCCATCGGAACAACCCACGACCAGAATACACAAAAAACACAAAGACAAGGATAAAGACAGGCAACCGAGGTCCAAAACTCTATGCTACATTAATTACACAATTTTTATACAATAGATTTTAGTATCATATTACATTATATATTTTATATTCTAATATATTTTAATTTATATATTTATACATTATGGTATTTATATTAAAGTATTTTAAATATATTAAACGAATTTTTAATGTAATGTAAATTAAGCATTTTCAATGTAATTATTTAATATGGTTTATTTGCTATCAATTTCCAACTCTATATCATATTATTATATACTCGTTATATATTTTTTTCATTTTCAGTAAACATCTTACTCATGTACATTAATAACTAATAACTAGTAGATACAATGTATAACATTAGAACAACTAGATTCTCATCAAGTGTGTCATTCTATTTTATTCATTGTTATTTTAGTATAAGATCTTAATATTCATTATATGGTAATGTCACATTTGTTTTATTACTGATTTAATTGTACAATATTATTATATACATCAAATTAATATTTATTAAATTTATGTTTTATTTTTATTATCATTGTTTTAGTGTTATTAGCAGGGTATAGTGTTCGGTATATGTGCATTAGTTAGTATTTTTATATAAATGTATAGTAATTCAACAATGTCCCTTTAAATGTTTTGGCGCAATTTTCAAAATTGGAGAGTAACAGTTACTATATATACACAGTGTATTCATTCACACTTTGTTCTGATGAAGACTGATTACTTCAGATGAAAGCGCTTAACCTGTTGTCAGTGTTGTTTTATGTCAGAAGTGGAATAAAATTCAACTACTCGCACGAGCAGCGTCCTTTCTATTTTCCAGAGTATCCTGTTTTGTGTTGCATAGTCGTGGTATCCAGTATATCGTTGAGGTCCAAAACTGACGACGCCTCTTCCAGGCCAGTCGCCGGTGCTCAGTGAGGCGCTTTCGCAACCCCTGACTCCCGCTGCCTCAGAGCCACAGGCCACCTCCGACTTCCACATGGCGACATCTAGGCCTTTGGAAACTCAAGGTATTGGGCCTATGGAAACTATTCCCTCCAATGGGTCTGGAGCCGCTGAGCAGGCATCAGCTTCTGAGGGTGTCTTCAGACCTTCACAACTTACTATCAAAACAATAGCCAAGTAAAAAAACTCCATTAAAGACAAAGAAACAAGTACAACATTCTCCTGGACAGGCTTCTATGCCTAAGAAACAGATGCTCAAAATGGCCGAAGACCTAATTACTCTGATCAGGGGTTCCCATCCCCCTCCTGATAAAAGGCCTAGGCAGGATACAGACTGATTCCTCTGACCAGGTTTCCATTTCCTCTGATTCCTCTTCAGACCAGGCATACCCCCCCCCCCCCCCCCCCCCATGAGGACTCTGATGCTGAAGAATCAATCCCTTCAGCCTCTTCTCCTGAGGATTATACCTTTGGGGAAACTTTACACACCATGAGGGAGCATTTCCATTGGGAGAGCCAGGATTATTCAGAATCCAAGAAAAGGCTCAGAGATTTTCTGTTATTGCCTCAGCACAGGCCCCTGGCTATTCTGCCTGTGTTAGATATTGTGGATGATGTGTTCTCTGAATCTAGTTTAACCCCAGATTCTTTGCCCCCAGCTCCAGTCAAGCCAGACAGGTACTACAGAGTCCCTGACTCTCAGAAATTTCTTTATAAAAACCCTGCTGCAGACCCAGAAACTATTTCCCAGGGTCCCAAAAGGGGGTAAAGGCTTCCACTGCAAAAAATCCAGTTCCCTCTGACAGGGATTCCAGAGCATTGGATAGATGGGGGAAGAAAGTTTACACTTCTGCAACACTAGCAATAAGGGCCTTAAATTGCTAGTTCCACATGCTTAAATACCGAAAATATTTAATGTCTTTGCTAAAACAGACAATGCCTGCAAGCTTAGAAGGTCCTGATCATAAGGAAATGTAGGACTTATTGCATGCAGCTGAACAAGTGGGAAAACATACTCTGCAATGTGGTTTTGATTCTTTAGAGGCGTCTTGTAGAGCTGCAGTTACAGGATCTGTGATAAGAAGGCATGCTTGGTTAAAAGAACAAAGTTTACCTGATCATGTTAAGGCCAAATTATTGGATGCTCCTTTACAGCATGATATCTTGTTTGGTGTTAAGGCTGAAGAGGTATTAAAGAAAATGCAGGATAAAGCAAAATCTATGCAGACAGTAAAGGATTTCTTACAGGTACAGCCTCCTAGATTTAGCAGAAATTGGCCTTCTAAAAATTGGTCCTTTCCAGTGTCAGACAGACCACAAAGAGGCAGATCTCAGCCCCAAGGCTCTTACAGACCTCGACAGTGGGGTGCTTCAACCCAAAAAGTAGGCGAAGACAAGTCACAACCATTCAGAAAACAGTCCTAATGACTTCCCCTTTCAAATGCCAAACTCTCACCTTTTGGCAGCTCCCTTAGGGGGGAAACTAGCACTTTTTCAACAAAATTGGTGTATAATCGCCCAAGACAAATGAGTACTGAATATTGTATCTCAAGGTTACAGGTTCCATTTTCACACTCTACCAAGGCCAAAAGGAATGCCAAACCTGCCTCAAAATCAGTGTGCAGAGGCACAAAAGCAAATTACAGCTCTCACAGACATGAGAGTTATTCAAAAAGTACCAGAACAGGAACAAGGACAAGGATTTTAACAAGGATTTTATTCAAGACTTTTCTTGGTCCCCAGAAAGGACAAAGTTTGGAGACCCATAGTGGACCTACCTGGATATACCAAAATTCAAAATGTTGACACTACAGCAACTTCTTCCCATGCTGGGCAAGAAAGCAGGCTAGTTACTTTGGACCTCAGAGGCATACCTGCATGTCCCAATCAGACAAAATTGCAGAAGATACCTCAGATTCATAGCTGGCACAAAGCATTACCAATTCTCTGCACTGCCCTTTGGATTATCGACTGTGCCCAGGGTCTTCACAAAGTGCCTGGCACCAGTAATTGCATTTTGCAGACAAAAAGGAATTCAGATATATCCTTACTTGGACGACTGCCTTATTCAAGCAGAGCGCAAGGACATTATACTACAATGTCTGGCATTTGTAAAAGGATTACTAATGGGCCTAGGGTACACAATAAACGAAACAAAGTCATAACTAGTGCCCTCACAAGAGATAATATTCCTGGGTGCAAGCTTAAATACAACTACCCAGATGGCTTATCTCACGCCAGACAAGCAAAGGCAACTGACTCAGTATTTTCATTTGATGGCAACAAAGACCCAACTCCCTGCAAGAAAAATTCTGCAGGCCTTGAGGGTTCATGGCATCTTGCATACTACTACCATATGCTAGACTGCATATGAGGAAGATGTTCATCGTGTTTCACTGCTGCAGTCATTACACTTGGGTTATCCTGCCGTCAGGCGGTCCCGCAGTCGGCCAGAGTTCCAAAGTCTTGGTCCGGCGTCGGTTGCTGTTGCTTCTTCCATGACGTCAGTGCGCCAGGGGTATATAAGATGCAGCAGCCGCCATTTTCTTCAGTCTTTCTTGCCGTGCGGTGCCCGAAGCAAAAGCAGTTCGCAAGTGCCAGTTGGCCAACGCCTTAGATTTTCACTCTAATTTCAGAACCGAAGTCTTCAATAAAGCTAAGTACCCCGTTAGGGAAACTTTTTCTTGCCTCAGACCGATGTCAGTAAAAGTTAATAATTGTATTTCTTGTGGGAAGCAAATACCTCATAAGGATTTTCATTCTTACTGTATCCCATGCCTAGGCCCAGACCACGACGTCACTGGTTGTCGGTTTTGTGCTAGGTTTAACAAGCGCACTATTAAACGTCTGTTTGATTTTGCCCGAAATTATTTTGGCAGAAAATTCGATTATACCATGCCGTCGGAGCAACCGACGACCGGGATTCACAAAAAGCGCAAAGATAAGGACAGGCATCCGAGGCCCAAAACTGACGAGGCCTCTTCTAGGCCAGTCACCGGTTCTCCAGTTTTCAGCGAGTCACTTTCGCAGCCCCTGACCACCACTTCTTTTGAACCACAGGCTGCCTCCGACTCCCACGTGGAGATGGCTAGGCCTTCGGATTCTCAAAATTTAGGGCCTTCCGAGACTATCCCTTCAGAAGGATCTGGAGCAGCTGAACAACACTCAGCTTCAGAGGGTGTATTCAGACCTACTCCGCTAACCATCAAATCTTCTGCCAAGACTAAAACCCCTTTAAAAGTAAAGAAGCAAGTCCAACATTCAGCAGGACAGGCCATGCCTAAGAAACAGATGCTCAAAATGGCTGAAGACTTAATTACTCTGATTAGAGGTTCCCATCCCCCTCGTGATAAAAGGCCTAGACAGGATGCAGACTATGATTCATCTGACCAGGTGTCCATTTCTTCGGATTCCTCATCAGATCAGGGATACTTTTTACCCCCCTATGAGGACTCTGATGCTGAAGATTCAGTTCCTTCAGCCTCTCCTCCAGAGGACTACTCTTTTGGGGAAACTTTACACACCATGAGAGAGCATTTTCAGTGGGAGGGCCAGGATTACTCAGAATCCAAGAAAAGGCTCCGAGAGTTCCTTTTACTGCCTCAACACAGACCCCTTGCTATTCCGCCAGTGTTACACATTGTGGATGATGTGTACTCTGAATCCAGTTTAAATCCTGATTCTTTGCCTCCTGCTCCAGTCAAACCAGACAGATACTACAGAGTCCCTGATTCTCACAAATTTCTTTACAAAAGTCTTGTTGCTGACCCTGAAACTATTTCCCAGGGTCTCAAAGGGGTAAAGGCCTCTACAGCCAAAAATCCAGTTTCCTCTTGACACGGATTCTAGAGCATTAGACAGATGGGTGCAGAAAATATACACATCTGCAACTTTAGCAATGAGGGCCTTAAATTGCCAGTTTCATATGCTTAAATATCAGCAATACTTACGGTCTCAATTGCAACAAAAAATGCTTACAAATTCAGATCTCCCTGACTATAAGGAAATGCAGGATTTATTGCATACAGCAGAACAAGTGAGGAAACATACTTTGCAATGTGGTTTTGATTCATTAGAGGCCTCTTGTAGAGCAGCAGTTACAGGGTCTGTCATTCGAAGGCATGCTTGGTTAAAAGAACAAAGTTTACCTGGTCATGTTAAAGCAAAATTATTGGATGCACCTTTGCCAGCAGGATGTTTTATTTGGAGCTACGGCAGAAGAGGTATTAAAGAAAATGGAGGATAAGGCAAAATCTATGCAAACAGTGAAGGATTTTTTTTACAGGTTCAGCCTCCTCGATTTAGCAGACATTGGCCAACAGAAAATTGGTCCTTTCCAGTTAGACAGACCTCAAAGGGGCAGATACAGACGTCCAAGAGGCAGAAGTCAGCCACAAGGTTCTTACAGGCCTCGACAATGGGGTGCATCAACCCAGAAAGGAGGGGAAGACAGGCCACAACCTTTTAGGAAACAGTCCCAATGACTTCCCCCTTCAGCTGCCAAGCACTTCTGTCTTGGCAGCTCCCTTGGGGGGAAAACTAGCACTTTTTTCTCACAATTGGCATATCATCACCCAAGACAAATGGGTTCTAAATATTGTATCTCAAGGATGTCCTTCAAGGATGCATCTGCAGTCCTTACAAATGGGTTGTCCCGTCGTCAGGCAGCCCTTCGGTCGGCCGGATTCCAAAGTCTGGGTCTGGCTTCGGCTGGTGTCGCACTTCACCCGACGTCACAGCTGCAGCTTTTCGGGTATAAAGGCATCAGCCGACGCCATCTTCTTCAGTCTTTCTTGCCGCGTGGCGCCCGAAGCAGAAGCTGTTCGCAAGTGCCGGTCGGTCAGATCCAGAGATTACTACGACCGAATACTACTTCGAAGACTTCTAAAAAGCTAAGTACCCCGTTGGGGACTCTTTCTTGCCTCAGCCGATGTCAGAAAAAGTGAATAACTGTTTAACTTGTGGGAAACTAATACCTCATAAAGATTTCCACTCTTACTGCTTACCTTGTTTAGGCCCAGACCACGACGTAGCAGCTTGTCTAGCCTGTGCTTCTTTTAACCGACGGACGCTTAGACGTCGGTCGGAGTTTGCTGAACAGTTTTTCGGCTCTGATTTCGTGTACATTATGCCGTCGGATCCTCCGACTTCGCAAGTTGCTAAAAAACGCAAAGAAAAGGACCGACACTCGCGGTCCGTGGTTTCGGCTGAAACCACGGTTAAGCAAACCGCGAGTGTCTCAGTTTCGGACGAAACCGAGCAAGCGGTTCTAACTTCAGCCGAATCCCTGCCTTCTACCGAGGCCTCTTCTAACCTGGTAGAATCGGCCTCTGAAATTCAACCTGCTGCGGTGGTTTCACAGGATTTATCGGACACCATTCCCTTGGATGTCTCTACCCCTGCACGTGGTGCTGCTAGGCCTCCTGCAGCCATGTCCATAAAGGCCTTTGCCAGGGCTAAAGCAGCCAAAACTTCTAAGTCTGTGCCTGCTAAGCCCCCCTCTCACAAGCCCAGCTCCAGTTCCCAAATGCTTTCTTTGGCAGAGGATCTCATCTCTTTAATAAGGGGAACCCAACCTCATCCAGACAGGGCCTCTCAACCTCCTCCAGAAAAGAGACCTAGAGCAGAGCCCCCTGAGCCAGTGTCCTCTGATGATTCCTCTGATGATTCAGACAATACAGACCTTCCAGAGGCTCCTTTTTCTCCTTATGAAGACTCCGATGCTGAAGAGTCGATTCCTTCTGCCTCTCCACCTGAGGAATTTTCCTTTGGGGAAACTTTACATGCCATGAGGGAGCAATTTCAGTGGCAGGGACAGGATTTTTCAGACTCCAGGAAAAGGCTTAGGACCTTTTTGCATTTACCACAACATAGGCCCTTAGCTATACCTCCAGTTCTTTCTGTTATAGATGATGCTTTTAATGATGCTTGCACTGCTCCTGATACTTACTCCAGCCCCTGCTAAGCCCGATAGGTTCTGCAGGGTCCCGGACACACATCACCATTTATACAAGGCTCCTTTTGCAGATCCCAAGACTATCTCCCAGGGGCCTAAAGCAGTAGCATCTACCTCTGTTAAAAATCCCCTCCCCTCTGAAAGGGAGTCCAGGTCCTTAGAGAGATGGGGTAAAAAAGTATACACCTCTGCTACTCTGTCAGCTAGGGCATTGAACTGTCAGTTTCATATGATCCAATATCAGGAGTTTATGCTTGATCAGTTAACTAAGAAACTGTCCTCTGATGATTCTTTAGATAAGAAATATGTTCTAGAAATGGTGCATAACATTCAGCAGGTTAGTAACCATTCTTTAAAATGCGGCTATGATGCACTGGAGGCTTCCTTTAGATCAGCCATGACTGGCACAGTTATCAGAAGGCATGCATGGTTGAAAGAACAGGCCTTGCCGGATCATGTTAATGCAAAGCTATTAGATGCTCCTATGGATAAGGTCAATTTATTTGGTTCTCCTGCTCAGCAGGTACTGAAGAAAATGGAAGAGAAGGCGAAATCTGTACAAACAGTGAAAGATTTCTTACAGGTCCAGCCTCCAAGGTTTAGCAGGAACTGGCCTTCCAAAAATTGGTCCTTTCCAGACTCCTCTAAAGCACAGAGAGGCAGGAATAGGCGTTCAAGTGGCAGAAATCAATCCAGAGGGGGTGCCTACAGGGGACGCCAGTGGCAGGGTAACAACCAGCGAGGCACAGACGCATCTACTACCACTGCAACAGGACAAACACAGTGACTTGGCTCTGGCACCGCCTACCAGGGAACAGATAGCAGCACCCTTAGGCGGGAAGCTAGCCTTATTTTCAAAAAACTGGCACTGCATCACAAGGGACAAGTGGATTTTACAAACTATAGACCAAGGTTACAGGTTTCACTTCCATACTTTACCAAGAAAAAGAGGAATGCCAAACCTACCACCAAATCAAAAGACAGAAGCTCTAAAACAAATAGCTCAATTAGTAAGAATGAGAGCTGTGGAAAAGGTGCCATCTATGGAACAAGGAAAGGGATTTTACTCCAGACTCTTCCTGGTACCAAGAAAAGAGAAAAATTGGAGGCCTATTCTCGACCTGTCCGCTTTAAACACATTCCTCATTGTACCAAAATTCAAAATGCTGACCCTACAGCAACTTCTTCCCATGCTGGGCAAGGAGTCTTGGCTGGTGACTCTAGATCTCAAGGAGGCATACCTGCACGTCCCCATACGACCAAATTGCAGAAGATACCTCAGATTTCTTGCAGGATCTCAGAGCATTATCAATTCTCAGCATTGCCCTTTGGCTTATCTACTGCGCCCAGAGTGTTCACGAAATGCCTGGCATCAGTAATTGCTCATTGCAGGCTTCAGGGAATCCAAATTTATCCATACCTGGACGACTGCTTGATACAAGCGGACAACAAAAACAAGCTAACAGAAGACTTACAAAGAGTCATTTACTTGCTACAAGCCCTGGGATATACAGTCAATATAAAAAAGTCAAGGCTGATACCATCCCAAAGAATAACCTTCTTAGGCGCAGAATTGGACACAACAAAACAGATGGCATTCCTAACTACAGAAAAACAAGAACAACTTCCTCTCTACTTCTTGGCATTAACAAAGCAGAACCAACTAACAGCAAGAAAAGTACTGCAAGCCCTGGGCTTCATGGCATCCTGCATAATTCTGGTCCCATATGCCAGACTGCATATGAGAAAGCTACAGTGGTACCTGAAGAATTTATGGTCTCAACACAGGCACAGCCTAGAAACCAAAATACCACTAATCCCATGCCTGAAACAAGAGTTCCTATGGTGGGCTCAGGCATGTCAGTCAAACACAGGTTTGCCCTTCTACAGCATTCAACCAAGCCAAACCATCACAACGGACGCCTCAGACCTCGGTTGGGGGGCCCACATGCTGAACAAGTGCATACAAGGCCTGTGGACTCAAGATCAGCTGCACCTGCACATAAATCTAAAGGAAATGCTGGCAGTCAAACTGGCAATCCAGAATTTCAGACCATTCCTCCAAGAAGGGCAGTTGATGATAAGGACAGACAACACCACAGTCATGTGGTACATCAACAAACAGGGAGGCACACATTCATACCCTCTATGCCGGATGGCACTGGACCTATGGAATATGGCTGTGAGCTACAACATTCAGCTACAAGCAATTTTTGTACCGGGAAAAGAAAACATCCTAGCAGACATATTAAGCAGAACTACCACAGATGCCCACGAATGGATGCTACACCCGGACATCTTCAAGGCCATCACCAGGAAATGGGGACTACCACAAATAGACTTATTTGCATCCCCACTCAATCACCAGCTCAAGAAATTCTGCACAAGGACGTACCACCCTCTTGCTTGGAAGGTGGACTCTCTATCCTTCAGTTGGAAAAGCCTGACAGCATATGCATTCCCACCTCTTCCTTTGATGCACAAGGTGCTATTGAAAATCAAAGAGGAACGTCCCAGGATCATTCTGATAGCTCCAGACTGGCCAAGACAGCATTGGTACCCATTACTGAGGAGCATGTCTCTGGGACAAATGTGGACACTACCCCTGATCCCATTGCTGTTAACACAGAACGGCTACAACACCCTGCATCCAAATCTGAAAACTCTGCAACTGACTGCCTGGAACATTACATAAGAGCAACTAACCCAAGTTTATCCCAAAGGGTTAAAGACATTATCCTTGAGGCCCGCAGACCTTCAACAAGAAGGAATTATGCAGGAAAATGGAAAAGATTTCTCATTTGGAGTACTGAAAAGGGAAAAGATGTGTCAATGGTAAACATAGCCAACATCCTGGAGTACTTGGCAGAGCTCTTCCACACAGGCCTGTCCTACTCCTCCATCAAGATACATGCATCAGCTATTTCGGCAGAATACAGCTTCGATCCCCCTGTCTTCTCACATCCTCTGCTCAGGCAGTTTGAGAGGAATTAAAAATGTAAAACCTCCTAGGAAACCACCATTGCCAGCCTGGGACTTGAACTTTGTGCTAGAAAAACTGACACTTCCTCCTTTCGAACCAGCAGCAACAACAGAACTACAATACGTATCCTGGAAAACTGCTTTCCTGCTGGCAATCACCTCAGCAAGAAGGGTTTCTGAACTACAGGCTTTAATGGCAGTACAACCCTTCCTGATCTTCTATCAAGACAGAGTGTCCATGAGAACAAATCCTACATTTATTCCTAAAGTGGTATCCAGAGTGTCTTTAAACCAGGCTATCCACCTACCTACATTCTTCCCCAACCCACAGAACAGGGGGGAAAGACTGTTGCATACTCTGGATGTACATAGACAGTTACGCTACTACCTGGACAGAACCAAGGGCAATAGAAAAACTGACCAACTTCTGGTAGCATATGCAACAGGAAGGGAAGGAAAAGCAATATCAAAACAGACAATCTCCAAGTGGATAGGAAATTGCATCAGATTTTGTTACTCCTACCATGGAAAACAAATTCCAGAGAACATCAGGCCTCATTCTGCAAGGGCTACAGCCACTACCACAGCTTTCTTACGAGGAGTGGCTACCAAGGACATTATAGAGGCTGCTACTTGGACCTCCGTGCATACATTTGCCAAGCATTATAATTTACCTTTATACTCTAGATCCCGAGCAGGGTTTGCCACTGCTGTTTTGCAAGGGATCCTAACTACACCATAATTCCTTCTTCCTCCTCCCCTAGTTTGGCTATGGTATTCTACCCATTTGTAAGGACTGCAGATGCATCCTTGAAGGACATAGTACAGATGTCCTTCATGGATGCATCTGCAGTCATAACAAGTGGGTTGTCCTGTCGTCAGGCAGCCCTGCAGTCGGCCGGATTCCAAAGTCCGGGTCCGGCTTCGGCTGATGTCGCACTCCACCCGATGTCATCTCTGTTGGTCTTCGGGTATATAAGCATCAGCCGACGCCATTTTCCTCAGTCTTTCTTGCCGCGTGGCGCCCGAAGCAGAAGCTGTTCGCAAGTGCCGGTCGGTCGGATCCAGAGATTACTTCTACCGAATACTACTTCGAAGACTTCTAAAGCTAAGTACCGCGTTGGGGACTCTTTCTTGCCTCAGCCGATGTCAGAAAAAGTTAACAATTGTTTAACCTGTGGGAAACAAATACCTCATAAAGATTTCCACTCTTACTGTCTGCCTTGTTTAGGCCCAGCCCACGATGTAGCAGCCTGTTCGGCCTGTGCCTCTTTCAACCGACGAACGCTTAGGCGTCGGTCGGAGTTTGCAGAACAGTTTTTCGGTTCTGATTTTGCGTACATTATGCCGTCGGATCCTCCGACTACCCAATCTACCCAAAAACGCAAAGATAAAGACCGACACTGCAGTCCGCGGTTTCGTCCAAACCACGGTAAAGCAAACATGAGTGTCTCGGTTTCGGCCGAAACCGAGAAAACTGATCAAAGTACAGCTGAACCTATTCTTACAACTGAGGCCCCTGCTACAACTCTTGAATCGACCTCAGAAATTTTACCCACTACGGTGGTTGACTTATCAGACACCATCCCCTTGGATGTCTCTACCCCAGCACGTGGTGCTGCTAGGCCTCCAGCAGCCATGTCCATTAAGGCCTTCGCCAGGGCTAAAGCAGCCAAGACTACTAAAACAGTGCCTGTTAAACCCCCACATCCAGGCCCTCTTCTAGTTCTCAAATGCTTTCTTTGGCAGAAGATTTAATTTCTTTAATTAGAGGATCTCAATCTCACCCAGACAGGGCCTGTCAGCCCCCAGAGAAGAGACCTAGGGCAGAGCCCCTGAGCCAGTGTCTTCTGATGATTCTGCTGATGAATCAGACATAACTGACCAGCCAGAGGCTCCCTTCTCCAATTTTGAAGATTCTGATGCTGAAGAATCCATTCCAGCTGCTTCCCCACCAGAAGAATTCTCCTTTGGGGAAACCTTGCATGCCATGCGAGAACAGTTCCAATGGCAGCAACAGGATTTTTCAGACTCCAGAAAAAGACTTAGGACCTTTCTGCACCTCCCACAGCACAGGCCCTTAGCTATACCTCCTGTTCTCTGTGGTGGATGATGCTTTCAATGATGTTTGCTGCCCTCCAGATTCTTTACCCCCAGCCCCTGCCAAACCAGACAGATTTTACAGGGTGCCAGATACTCATCACCACCTTTACAAGGCCCCACTTGCAGACCCAGAAACTATATCCCAGGGTCCCAAGGCAGTAGCGACCACAGCTAAAACCCTATTCCTTCTGAAAGGGAAGCAAGGTCATTAGACAGATGGGGTAAAAGGTCTACACTTCAGCTACTCTCTCAGCTAGAGCTTTAAACTGTCAGTTTCACATGATACAATACCAAGAGTTTATGCTTGATCAGTTAACTAAAAACTAACCACTGATGAATCTCTTGATAAGAAATATGTATTAGAGATGGTAAATAACATACAACAGGTTAGCAACCATTCCTTAAAATGTGGCTATGATGCACTGGAGGCTTCATTTAGATCAGCCATGACAGGCACAGTGATAAGAAGGCATGCATGGCTAAAGGAACAAGCTTTACCGGATCATGTTAAAGCTAAGTTGCTAGATGCTCCTATGGACAAGACAAGTTTGTTTGGTACACCTGCCCAGCAGGTTATGAAGAAAATGGAAGAGAAGGCAAAATCTGTTCAAACTGTTAAAGATTTCTTGCAGGTTCAACCCCAAGGTTTAGCAGGAACTGGCCTGCCAAAATTGGTCCTTTCCTGACTCCACAAAATTTCAAAGGGCAGGAATAGACGTTCCAGAGGCAGAAACCAATCCAGAGGAGGTGCCTACAGAGGACGACAGTGGCAAGGTAACAACAGAGGCACAGACACAGCCACTGCCACTACATCAGCACAACCACAGTGACTTAACCCTAAATCCGCCTACCAGGGAACAAATAGCAGCTCCTCTAGGCGGAAAGTTAACCTTATTTTCAAAGAACTGGCACTACATAACAAAAGACAAGTGGATTTTACAAACCATAGATCAAGGTTACGGTTTCACTTCCACACTTTACCAGTCAAAAGAGGAATGCCAAATCTACCTCCAAATCAAAAACAGAGGCTCTACGCCAGATAATGGAGTTAGCAAACATGAGAGCTGTGGAAAGAGTGCCAACAGCAGAACAAGGAAAGGGGTTCTATTCCAGACTATTCCTAGTTCCAAGAAAGGAAAAAGTTGGAGACCAATTCTCGACCTGTCCACCTTAAATACATACATCATTGTCCCAAAATTCAAAATGCTGACCCTACAGCAACTTCTTCCCATGCTGGGCAAGGAGTCTTGGCTGGTAACTCTAGATCTCAAGGAGGCATACCTGCACGTCCCCATTCGACCAATCTGCAGAAGATACCTCAGATTTCTTGCAGGATCAGAGCACTATCAATTCTCAGCATTGCCCTTTGGCTTATCTACTGCCCAGAGTATTCACAAAATGCCTGGCATCAGTAATCGCCATTGCAGACTACAGGGAATTCAAATTTACCCATACCTGGACGACTGCCTGCTACAAGGGACAACAAAAGCAAGCTGACAACAGATTTACAAAGGGTCATTTACTTGCTACAAGGACTGGGATACACAGTCAATTTACAAAAGTCAAGGCTGATACCATCCCAAACAAGGACATTCTTGGGCGGAATTGGACACAGTACAACAAATGGCATTCCTGACTACAGAAAACAAAAAGAACTTCCTCTTTACTTCTTGGCACTAACAAAACTGAACAAGTTAACAGCAAGAAAAGTTCTGCAGGCCTTGGGCTTCATGGCATCATGCATAATCTTGGTCCCATTTGCCAGACTACATATGAGGAAACTACAGTGGTACCTAAAGAATTTATGGTCCCAACACAGACACAGTCTACAAACAGAAATCCCACTAATTCCATGCTTAAAACAGGAGTTCCTATGGTGGGCTCAGGCATGCCAGTCAAACCCAGGCCTACCCTTTCGCAGATGTCAACCAAGCCAGACCATCACAACAGACGCTTCAGACCTAGGATGGGGGACCCACATGCTGGACAAATGCGTGCAAGGATTGTGGACACAGGATCAACTTCACCTGCACATCAATCTAAAAGAAATGCTGGCAGTAAAACTGGCAATCCAAAAGTTCAAACCATTTCTCAAAGAGGGCCAGTTGATGATAAGGACAGACAACACCACAGTCATGTGGTACATCAACAAACAGGGAGGCACTCATTCATACCCCTATGCAGAATGACCTTGGAGCTGTGGACCCTGGCACTCAGCTACAACATTCAGTTACAGGCAATATTTGTACCGGGAAAGACAATACTCTAGCAGACATATTAAGCAGAACCACTTCGGATGCCCACGAATGGAAGCTGCACCGGACATCTTCAAGACCATCTCAAAGAAATGGGGAATGCCACAGATAGACCTATTCGCATCACCTCTCAATCACCAGCTCAAAAATTCTGCACAAGGACATTCCACCCACTAGCATGGAAAGTGGACTCACTCTCCTTCAACTGGAAAGGCCTAACAGCATATGCATTCCCACCTCTTCCTTTGATACACAAGGTACTACTAAAAATCAAGGAAGAACGTCCAAGGATAATCCTGATAGCTCCAAACTGGCCAAGACAACACTGGTACCCTCTACTGAAGAGCATGTCTCGAACAATATGTGGCCAATACCCTGATGCCTTTGATGTTAACTCAGAACAACTACAGCATCATACATCCAAACCTAAAAACGCTGCAACTGACTGCATGGAACATCACATAGCAGCAGCTAATCCAGAACTTTCCCAAAGAGTTAAAGACATTATTCTTGAAGCACGCAGACCTTCAACAAGAAGGAACTATGCTGGAAAATGGAAAAGGTTTGTCATTTGGAGTACGGAAAGAGGAAAAGATGTGTCAAACATAGATATGCCTAACATTCTGGAGTATCTGGCCGAACTTCTTCATTCAGGCCTGTCCTACTCCTCCATCAAGATACATGCATCAGCTATTTCAGCAGAATACAGCTTTGATCCACCTGTTTTTTCGCACCCTTTGCTCAGGCAGATGTTCTTCGTTCCACATTGCTGCAGTCCTTACTATTGGGTAGTCCGCTGTCCAGTCGGCCCGAATACCAGAGTATATGGCTGACGTCGGTCAGGGCGCATTAGACTGACGCCAGTACGTCAGGGTACTAATGCGCATGACCGACGTCATATCCTCAGTCTTTTTTGCCGCATGGTCCGATGCAGAAGCAGTTTTGCGAGTGCAGGTTGGCGTTCTGAAATATTTCGCCGGAGTTTCAGACCGAATCAGAGTTGGCTAAGTACCCGTTAGAACATTTTGGTTTTTCTTGCCTCAGTATTTAACCGGATGTCAGAAAAAGTGAATAACTGTATTTCTTGTGGGAAACAGATACCTCATAGGGATTACCATACCTTGTGTATACCTTGTTTAGGGCCTGAGCACGACGTTGTTGGATGCCGCTCTTGTGCTAGGTTTAACAAACGCACTATTAAGAGACGGTTAGACTGTGCCACGTTAGTGTTTGGGAAGCATTGCAATTATAAAATGCCGTCGGATGCTCCGACGCCCGCTTCGTCTAAGAAGCGCAAGGACAAAACAGCGAAGCCTAGGGTGGATGAACCGGCCGTCCCGGACGTCGGTTCTTTAGAAGGCTCAGTGGAGCCAGAGGTTTTGCCAGGAGTTTCTTTGGAGTCTCAGGCAGAGACTTTACTGTTACAGGATGTGCCTTCTCAGGAGGTAGGCCAGGCTGAGGGGGCTTCTCAGGTAACTGTTCTTCCCTCTCTTCCCAAGGTAGTTAGAGCCTCTCCTTCTGTTGCCAAAACTTCTTTGAGAGGTAGGCCAAGTTCAGCTTCAGTGGGGGCTTCTCCTAGCATTTCAGGTTCTGTGCCTAAGAAACATATGCTTAAAATGGCAGAAGATTTGATTACTATGATTAGAGGTTCTATGCCCCTCCTGATAAGAGGCCTAGGGTGGAACCGAGTTTGATAGTTTTGAACAGTGTTCAGAGGCTTCTGAGTCTTCTGCGGAAGATTTGCAGGAATATCCTCCTTATTCTGATTCTGATGTGGATGATTCCACTCCTACAGCTTCTCCTCCTGAGGATTTCTCATTTTCAGAGACTCTGCATTCCATGAGGGAGCACTTTAAATGGGAAGGCCAGGATTACTCTGATTCCAGGAAAAGGCTTAGGGAATTCTTGTTTTACCCCAGCATAGGCCCTTAGCTATACCTCCTGTGTTGAATGTGGTGGAAGATGTTTTGCAGAGGCTTCCTGAACCCTGATTCTTTGCCTCCGGCTCCTGTTAAACCTGATAGGTACTATAGGGTGCCTGAAGCTCATAAGTATCTTTTAAGAGTCCTAGGGCAGACCCGGAAACTGTTTCTCAGGGACCTAAAGGTGTTAAGGCCTCTGTGGTTAAAAACCCTGTTCCCACTGATAGAGGCAAGGGCTTTGGATAGATGGGGAAAGAAAGTGTATACTTCTTCCACTTTAGCCATGAGGGCGTTGAATTGTCAGTTTCACATGCTTAAATATCAAAATTATCTCCTTTCACAACTGAAATCTAAGGTGGATGCTTTGGCGGAAGGTATTGAGTGTAAAGAGTTGCTGGATTTGGTTCATGTGTCTGAACAAGTGGGTAAGCATTCTTTGCAATGTGGTTTTGATGCTGTACAGGCCTCCTCGAGGGTGGCTGCCACTAGTTCTGTTCTTCGCAGGCATGCCTGGTTGAGGGATCAGAATTTAGCTGAGCATGTTAAGACAAGGATTTTGGATGCTCCTTTACAGTCTGATGTGTTGTTTGGTTCGCCTGTGGAAGCAGTTTTAAAGAAAATGGAGGACAAAGCTAAATCTATGCAAACTGTTAAAGATTTCTTGCAGGTGCAGCCACCGAAGTTTAGTAGAAATTGGCCTACTAAGGGATGGACATATCCTGCTTATGACTCACAGTCTAGGGGTAGGTCTAGACGTGGTAGGGGCAGAGCACAAGGTTCTTTTAGGCCTAGAACAGGGAGTTCACCTGCTCAGACTTCTGCTGAGGGCAGGGGTCAGTCCTTTCGTAAACAGACCCAATGACCTGCCTTTTCAGCTGCCAGTAGATTCTCGTCTGGCAGCTCCTTTGGGAGGAAGACTGTCTCTTTTCAAAGAAAATTGGGATTTAATCACTCAAGACAGATGGGTGTTGGATATCATTCACCACGGTTACAGGTTTTATTTCCATACATTGCCCCCTTTCAAAGGCATGCCAGACGTTCCTCCGCCACAAAGGAAAGAGGCTCACAAGCAAATTTCTCTGTTACTCCAAATAGGGGCCATTCAGCCAGTCCCTGTTTCAGAAAGGGACCTAGGATTTTATTCTCGCCTGTTCCTAGTACCAAAGAAGGGGAACACGTGGAGACCAATTTTGGATTTATCTATCCTCAACACTTATCTGGACATTCCAAAGTTCAAGATGTTGACGTTACAACAGCTTTTACCTCTGCTGGGCAAAGATCACTGGATGGTAACTTTAGATCTCAAGGAAGCTTACCTTCATGTGCCTATAAGACTAAGTTGCAGGAAGTATCTGCGTTTTCGAGCTGGAAATTCTCATTATCAGTTCTCTGCATTGCCCTTTGGCTTATCTACTGCGCCCAGAGTATTCACAAAGGTTCTGGCTCCAGTGATAGCTTACTTCAGGCTACAAGGAATTCAAATCTATCCTTACTTGGACGACTGCCTGATTCTGGCTCAAGAAAAGGAACACCTTCTACAGCATCTGGAATATGTTATAGCAGTGCTAAGATGCCTAGGGTATTCTGTGAACGAAATAAAGTCCAGTCTAGTACCCTCTCAAGACATGTGCTTTCTGGGTGTGAGACTGAATACAGCAGCCCAGATGGCCTTTTCACCCCGGACAAACAAAAGAGTCTGTCACTTTACTTCCATCAACTATCTCATCAGTCCGTGCTGACTGCAAGGACAGTCCTTCAAGCATTAGGGTTCATGGCATCTTGTATTCTGGTGCTTCCCAATGCCAAACTGCATATGAGGAAGCTACAATGGTATCTCAAAATGTATGGACACAGCACTGCCAGGATTTGGACACTGTCATTCAAATAATACCTTGCCTTCAAAAAGAATTTTTGTGGTGGGCTCAGGAATGTCACCTAAACAAGGGACTCTCTGTGACCCGGCCAGAGGCGAGTCAGATTTTAACGACAGATGCCTCGGACATTGCTTGGGAGCTCATCTAAATGGAAAGTGGATACAAGACAAGTGGCCTGCCAGACTACAACATCTACATATCAACATGAAGGAGATGTTAGCAGTCCAGTTTGCATTAATGGCTTTCAAGGAGTTACTGCTTCCAGGGCAGGTGTTGATTCTAACAGACAACACAACTGTCATGTGGTACATCAACAAGCAAGGGGGGACACATTCTTATCCTCTATGCAGGCAAGCAATGATTTTATGGGAGACTGCGCTAAGCTTGCAACTAACTCTTCAGGCAAGGTTTCTGCGGGAGCACAGAACTCCTTAGCAGATGTGTTAAGCAGACAAATCATGGATCCCCACGAGTGGAAACTGGATCTTCATGTATTTCAGAACTTGACAGTGTCATGGGGAACTCCAGACATAGATCTGTTCGCTTCTCCACTAAACCACCAGCTGCCAAAGTTTTGCACAAAGGGGTTTCATCACACAGCTTGGAAAGTGGATGCTCTGTCTTTCAGTTGGAAAAACCTTCATGTGTATGCCTTTCCACCTCTGCCTCTTCTTCCAAAAGTGCTATTAAAAGTCAGACAAGACAAGCCAAGGATGATTTTGATAGCTCCAGACTGGCCTCGGCAACACTGGTACCCACTACTAAGGAGTCTGGTAAGGAAGCCTCCATGGCCTTTACCTTTGATTCCTCATCTGTTATCTCAGAAGGACGGTCATCTGCTCAATGTCAAGCTTCACTCTCTTCATCTAACAGCCTGGCATATTCTGTGTTGAAACACAGCAGGTCTCAACTTCCTCAACAAGTTTTAAATGTGATTATGGAAGCTAGAAGACCTAGTACAAGGAAAGTGTACGCAGAAAAATGGAAGAGATTTTTATTTTGGAGTACAGCAAAGAATTTGGAGATTTCTGAGCCTAATTTGAGTGTGGCTCTTCAATATCTTACTGAGTTATTGGACAAAGGTTTGTCCTTCTCTTCCATTAAGATTCATGCTGCAGCAATTTCAGCTCACTATGATTGTGACCCACCATTGTTTTCGCATCCCTTGTTCAAGCAGTTTCTTAGAGGGGCAAAGAATATAAGACCCCCACGTAGAGCTCCTACTCCTGCTTGGGATCTCAATTTTGTGTTGGAAAAACTTACTCTACAACCTTTTGAGCCTGCGGCTACTGCTGAATTGAAATACTTGTCATGGAAGACTGCTTTTCTGTTGGCTATTACTTCTGCAAGAAGGGTGTCTGAGTTGCAGGCCCTTATGGCAGTAGAGCCCTTTTGATTTTCCATAAGGATAGGGTATCATTACGTACTAATCCTTCCTTTATGCCTAAGGTGGTTTCTAGTGTGGCTTTAAACCAAACAATTCATTTACCTACTTTTTATGCAGACCCCCAAAATAAAGGGGAAAAGATTTTGCACACTTTAGATGTACACAGGCAATTGCGTTATTATTTAAGCAGGACTAAGGATTTTAGGCAGTCTCAGCAGTTATTTGTTTCTTTTGCTTTGAGTTCAGGGCAAGCCTGTGTCAAAACAAACTATTTCTAGGTGGATTGGGTTTTGCATTGCATTTTGTTATTCCCATCATGGCAAGGAGATTCCAGCTGGGATTAGGCCTCATTCCACTAGGGCTACTGCCACTTCAACAGCATTTCTAAGGGGGGTGGCAACTAAGGATATTTTGGAGGCAGCTGCTTGGAGTTCAGTGCATACTTTCTCTAAGCATTATCACCTTCCTATCTACTCTAAGTCTAGGGCTGGTTTTGCCACTGCTGTTTTGCAAGGCATGTTGTCAGCCCCTACTTCTTTATGATTTGCCAGCCTCCCTTACCTCTGCTTTGGGATTCTACCCAATAGTAAGGACTGCAGCAATGTGGAACGAAGAACATAGTACAGTTTTGTACCTACCATAAATGTAGATGTTCGAGGATCCACATTGCTGCAGTCCAATTTACTCCCTCCTTCCCCTCTGTGTTTAGGGGTGGTTGTGTAGGTGAGGTTATATGCTGATATTTTTGTATATATTTTTGTATATATTGTACATATTTTTGGTGCAGGTATTTTGGGCCTTGTCTTTTTAGGGTCTTCTGACATCTGGGGCAAGAAAAGACTGAGGATATGACGTCGGTCATGCGCATTAGTACCCTGGCGTACTGACGTCAGTCTAATGCGCCCTGACCGACGTCAGCCATATACTCTGGTATTCGGGCCGACTGGACAGCGGACTACCCAATAGTAAGGACTGCAGCAATGTGGATCCTCGAACATCTACATTTATGGTAGGTACAAAACTGTACTTTCCTCAGAGGAATCAAGAATGTAAAACCTCCAAGGAAACCACCATTACCAGCTTGGGATTTAAACTTTGTGCTAGAAAAGTTGACACTATCACCCTTTGAACCAGCAGCAACAGCAGACCTACAACACCTGTCATGGAAAACTGCTTTCCTACTAGCAATTACTTCAGCAAGGAGGGTTTCAGAACTACAGGCCTTAATGGCAGTGCAACCCTTCCTAATCTTCCACCAAGATAGAGTGTCCATGAGGACTAATCCTACATTTATGCCCAAGGTGGTATCCAGAGTGTCTTTAAACCAGGCAATCCACCTACCTACCTTCTTTCCCAACCCACAAAACAGAGGGAAAGAATACTGCATACCTTGGATGTACATAGACAGCTACGCTACTACTTGGACAGAACAAAAATAGCAGAAAGACTGACCAACTTTTTGTAGCCTATGCAACAGGAAGGAAGGAAAAGCTATTTCCAAACAGACAATCTCTAAATGGATAGGAAATTGCATACGATACTGTTACTCCTTCCATGGAAAACCAATTCCACAGAACATAAGACCTCATTCTACAAGGGCAACAGCCACTACCACAGCCTTCTTCACGAGTGGCAACCAAAGACATTATTGAGGCGGCTACTTGGACCTCCGTGCATACATTTGCCAAGCATTATAATTTGCCTCTATATTCCAGATCCCGAGCAGGGTTTGCCACTGCTGTACTGCAAGGGATCCTAAACACACCATAATCTACTTTTATCCTCCTCCCTAGTTGGCTATGGTATTCTACCCACTTGTTATGACTGCAGATGCATCCATGAAGGACATAGTACAGTTTTGTACCTACCATAAATGTAGATGTCCGAACTGGATAGCATCTGCAGTCAGGATTACCCTCCCTCCTTCCCCTCTGTGGTACTCCTAGGTGTTTACCCTCCTAATAGCTAGCTGTTGGGGAGTCTTTATGGTGTATTTGTTTGTATATATGTACATATATGCTTATTGTTGTGTTTACCTCTATCTATTTGGAAACATTGGCATCTATCCAAATTTTAGCCTGCAAGAGGGCTACTGGCATCTGGGGCAAGAAACACTGAGGAAAATGGCGTCGGCTGATGCTTATATACCCGAAGACCAACAGAGATGACGTCGGGTGGAGTGCGACATCAGCCGAAGCCGGACCCGGACTTTGGAATCCGGCCGACTGCAGGGCTGCCTGACGACAGGACAACCCACTTGTTATGACTGCAGATGCTATCCAGTTCGGACATCTACATTTATGGTAGGTACAAAACTGTACTTTTTGTACCTACCATAAATGTAGATGTCCGAATAGGAATGCATCTGCAGTCAGGATTACCCACCCTCCTTCCCCTCTGAGGTACTCCTAGGGTATTTGCCCATCTAATAGCTAGCTGGGGGGGATCTATTATGGTGTATTTGTTTGTATATATGTACATACATGCTTATTTGTTATGTTTGCTCTCTACTATTTGGAAACATTGGCATTTATCCAAAATTTAGCTATCCAAAAGGGGCAACTGGCATCTGGGGCAAGAAACACTGAAGAAGATGGCGTCGGCTGATGCCTTTATACCCGAAAAGCTGCAGCTGTGACGTCGGGTGAAGTGCGACACCAGCCGAAGCCAGACCCAGACTTTGGAATCCGGCCGACCGAAGGGCTGCCTGACGATGGGACAACCCATTTGTAAGGACTGCAGATGCATTCCTATTCGGACATCTACATTTATGGTAGGTACAAAACTGTACTTTACAGGTTCCACTTTCACACATTGCCAAGGCTGAAAGGAATGCCAAACCTGCCACCAAATCAGTGGGCAGAGGCTTAAAAACAAATAGCAGCACTCATGGACATGAGAGCTATTCAAAAGGTACCAACACAAGAGCAAGGACAAGGATTTTACTCAAGACTCTTTCTGGTACCCAGAAAGGACAAAGCCTTGAGGCCCATTCTGGATCTTTCTTCTCTAAATACTTACCTGGATGTTCCCAAATTCAAAATGTTGACATTACAGCAGCTTCTTCCCATGCTGGGCAAGAAGGCTTGGCTAGTAACGGTGGATCTCAAGGAGGCATACCTGCATGTCCCTGTCAGACAAAATTGCAGAAGATACCTCAGATTCTTAGCAGGTTCAACGCATTACCAATTCTCTGCACTGCCCTTTGGCTTATCTACTGCGCCCAGGGTCTTCACAAAATGCCTGGCACCAGTAATTGCATTTTGCAAACAAAGGGGAATTCAAATATACCCATACTTGGACGACTGCCTTATTCAAGCAGAAAGCAAGGACATTCTTCTAAAGCATCTGGCATTTGTAAAAAACTTGCTAAGTTGCCTAGGGTACACAGTAAATGAAAAGAAGTCAAAACTAGTGCCCTCACAAGAGATAATATTCCTGGGTGCCAGCTTAAATACAATGGCCCAGATGGCTTATCTCACGCCAGACAAACAAGGACAACTGATTCAATACTTTAAAATCATGGCAACAAAAACCAAACTCCCTGCAAGAAAAATTCTGCAAGCCATTGGGTTCATGGCATCTTGCATACTACTAATTCCATATGCCAGACTGCATATGAGGAAGTTACAATGGTATCAGAAAAGTGTATGGACTCAGCACTGCCACAGTTTGGAAGCAATAATACCACTCATCCCCTGCCTTCAACAGGAGTTTCAGTGGTGGGCACAGGCATGTCACCACAACAAGGGACAGCCTTTTACTTTACCCACAGCCAGGCAGACAATAACAACAGATGCATCAGATTACGCCTGGGGAGCACACATGGCAGGACAATGTATCCAGGGCAAGTGGACCACAGACCAAATGCGAGCACACATGGCAGGACAATGTATCCAGGGCAAGTGGACCACAGACCAAATGCATCTCCACATCAATCAGAAAGAGATACTAGCCGTATAAAATGCCCTGACAGCTTTCAAGGACCTTCTACATTCAGTACAATTGCTACTAAAGACGGACAACACCACAGTTATGTGGTACATAAACAAGCAAGGGGGCACACATTCCTACCCCCTATGCAGACAAGCAATGACTTTGTGGAATACAGCACTGACCTATCAAGTTCAACTGCAAGCAGAATTCCTGCCAGGAAAGAAAAATACACTGGCAGACTACTTAAGCAGAAACATCATGGATCCTTACAAGTGGAAACTAAATCCACAAGTATTCACAATGATAACTCAGAAATGGGGGAGCCCAGACATAGTTCTTTTTGCCTCCCCTCTGAACTGCCAACTACAGAAATTCTGCACAAGGACTTACCACACACAAGCGTGGAAAGTGGACGCCCTGTCATTCAGTTGGAAAATTCTAAAAGTTTATGCCTTCCCACCACTGCCTCTCCTAGCAAAGGTACTCCTAAAAGCCAGACTAGAGAGGCCACAAATGATCCTCATTGCTCTGGACTGGCCACGACAGCACTGGTATCCAATTTCAAGGAACATGGCTCAAGGCCCAGCATGGATTTTACCTCAAATACCTCATCTTCTGACTCAGCAAAACAATCAGATCCTGCACAACCAGCTCAAAACCTTAAATCTGGCTGCATGGCAGATTACTCAACCAGACAGTCAACACTCCTCTCTAAAGCTGTTATGGATGTCATTTTTGGAGGCCAGGAGGCCCAGCACCAGGAAATCTTATTCAGAAAAATGGAAAAGATTCTGCGCCTGGAACCAGGCTCAAGGCCTTAACCCTCTTGTCCCAAATATTCCTCCGATATTACAGTACTTAACTGAGATGCTGGACAAAGGCCTTTCCTTTTCATCTAGTAAGGTCCACGCCTCTGCTATTTCAGCTCATTGCAACACGGATCCTCCTATTTTTTCACCTCCATTAATAAGACAATACCTTAGAGGGGCTAAAAAGACTGCCCCGGAGAGCGCCAACACCAACTTGGGACCTCAAATGTTTTGGAAAAGCTTACTCTACCACCTTTTGAGCCAGCC